>NC_056525.1:88137579-88141077 GCF_019175285.1 Sceloporus undulatus
TCTTTTTCCCCCTGCTGTTGTGCCAGAGGTTGCTAATGGAGGGGTGGGATATCAGGCGTCACTTCTCAATCAACAGGTAGACGGGACACCCCCCCCGCAGCAACTCCATCTGAGCCCTGTAGCCACTGTTGGCATACGCAGAGTACAGGTAGACTGGCAAATTCAGAAACGTGGTTTCATTCCTCAGTTGAGATAACAGCAACTGGATGTCTTCCAGGAACTGAAGAATGCAGGAACCTCTGGGGACTCTCGGCAAGCATTTCCCAGGGTCTGTTGACCTAACCCCTGACACCCCTCCCCTCCCCAGTTGATCTAGTTGCTGCTTACCAGTAAATTAGATGGGGAGTAAGGTTCTGGCTGGAATCACTAGATAGCACTGTATTAAAGTGTTGTGTAGCTCCTGGTGGTGCAGTGGTTAAATGCCTTACTTGCAGCCATTCACTCAAAACCACAAGGTTCGAGTTCAAGACCAGCAAAAGGGGCCCAAGTCACTCAAGGCTTGCATCTTCGCGGTCGCAAAAGAGTATCCCTCCCAGAGCCTCGGCTTCCGGCGTCGGCAATCTTAGTCTTACTTCGCATGTTTGTGTCCACCTGTTTGTCTTGATTCTTTGGATCCCCTGTAGCCGCCCCGCGCTCTTTATACATATTCACAATACTTAACACATATAAAATTTTAATTGCTCACGCTTTGCTTATTTATTATTTAATTGTCTTATTTTTGTTTTTCATATGCTTGTATTATCCTCCTTGAATCCTCTCCTCCTACCTCCCCTTCTCCCATTCGACAGACCCTCCAATTTCCTGAGTTTCTGACAATTCTCAAGGAAGAACCAATATTCCCAACATTTTTCAACTACAATAACAATTTTCTACTATTCTTTCTTTTACATTATTTTCTGTTTAATAGTGGTACCTGGCAAGTTTAAAATCATGTTCCACATTATCTAATAATCTTGATCAAGATTATCCAGAATTAAAATATTTCTAGTGATCACTCTGCAATTTGTTGTGTCTGCATACAAACACATTCTTCTAAAGAAAACAAGAGAGGGACTGGATATTGACCAGTTTGAAAAACATTCAAAACTTTTTTGTTTACTTTTATGTACAATACATATGTGTAAAGAAACATTGTTAATATGCATAGTTTTCCCCATTTCTTCCATTCTGTCAATCTGAACTGATCTTACCTTTGCAGTTCTATATCTCAAGAGTTATTAGTATCCCCCTCTAACTGTAAATGCCATAGGAGACCACTGACATAATGTATTCTTCAGATAATTGTTTTTGCTATAGGAATTATACAGAATGCACAATAATATTACAAAGGAGAAACAAGGGTTAATAACATTAGAATGTTTGGATAACAAATAAATGTGTTTGGCAGTATATCCTCAAATTTGCTATCTCTAAATATAATTACAAGGCTGTAGTCACATTTTAAAGGACTGTAGTCTACACATTATTCTTATCATATAAATATAAATTATTTTCAGAATAAAAACCATGTGTGCATACCTTTTAGTATTCTGACATGTTTTCAGACTGCATCCAAGGTACTAGGAATCACATTTAAAGCCCTAAATGCCCTGGGACCTCAATACCTGAAGGAATGCCCCCACTTTCTATGTACATACATACATACATACATACATATCAGTTTAAGTACTGAGATCTACTGGAAGTGCTCTCCTCCAGCTCCTACAAATGGGAGCAATATACTGTCTGAGGACATGGAAGATGTTTTTCGCTACTTTAGTACCTCAACCATGGAATGCCTTCCATTGGCCTCATCATGGCATCAAGTTGGCTTTTTATTAAAACCTTACAGGTCTAATTATTCTGATCAGCTCTATAGTGATATTTGGTTAGAAACTGCTTCAATTTAGTTTAAATAGTCTAATAGTATAATTTGCTTTTACTCACTGTTGGAATTATACTTCATTTTAAAACATTTTAACCAATTTCAACAAATTACAGTGAGTCCTTCCCATCTCCCCTCACTGCGCAAATGGGGAAAAAATGTAGGAGCTCAAGACCATATAATCCAATGGGTAGTGTGGAGACAACAGGCAGATTAGAACCTTGACACTAGACAATGGGAGCGAAGCCAGGAAAAGGTGGGGACTGCTCCCAGGAGGAATATATGAGGGAGGAGCAGGTTAGAAAAGTGTTGATGTTTAATGTGCCCTGAAGAGCCATTGAGATTAGGTTAGGCTGCTGTGAGGGGCAGTTAAAAAGGATTTTAAGTATCTCAGGGGCTCTACAGACTGCCCCAAAGGAGCAATCCTGGCCAGATTGGGGCCGCGGCAACCGAAGCCATGGCCTCGATCCAGACTTTTGGAGGGCACAAAAAGGAGCCTTCCAAAGGGCACCATAAGTGTGGCAGCACATCTGTATGATGCCCTGGGGTCGAGTCAGGGCACGTGGCATCAAGACGCTGCGCCCCGACTCCACCCACAGGCCAGCCTTTCAGGCCGGTCTGTATAGGGCCAAAGAAAGGGAGGAAGAGTGTCCTTAATTATATTGTTGTAGTGTCCTGCAGGAGACATAGTGTTTGGTGACTAGTGAAGTCACAGGTAACCAGAAGGGTTATAAGATACAAAAAATTAATGAAGATTCTGTGAGAACTTAGTCTATAACGGAACATATATAAAGCTATAAAGGAACAATTACAAAAATAAGCTAAAGAAACTGTTAAGCTGTGTAACTAATACAGTATTTATACACCGTATCCATTGTGAACACCATCCACTAAAGGCTATACTGTATTCAACCTAAATTGTAAAATGTATTACTTTGTTTCAACAAGCAGCTGTCTGAAGTGATTTCAGAAACACATTAAAAATGCTACCAACATTGAGAAAAATCTTTTAGGTTTGGGACACATTAGATAGTGTGTGCGTGGGTATCAAAGAATAGTTGGTGCCAAGCTGGGGGAAAATTTGAAACCCAGAGGGCTGACATCTAAAGAGAGTTATAGTGCAGGAGACACTTAAGAGAGTCCTGAGTTCGTCTCACAGTGTAGAATTGGTGGGATAGTGGTCATCACCTTAACATAACTGCTGGCAGTAGTCAGATAGAAGATACATTGAGCTGCCACCAAAATAGTTGGGTGGGTGAGTCTCTCACCACCAGGTGGTGACATACACATGCCTGTGTCAGCATGCCCCTGGGTGCACGCCACCATTGACTAATATGAAGTGGGGTAATCTGGAGGAGCTCCAGTCCACAGATAGCTAACCCACTGATATGATGGGCTGCTGCATGTCAAATTTTCTCATATATGGCAAAAGTAAATATTTTAAATAAAATAAATAAAATATTCTAAGCATTTTTCCCCAATACAAAACAACTGGATTGTTTTGCTTTAGGTAAGTGTGTGCTTTAGATTTTTTTAAAAAAGCTTTTGTATGTTTTATGTTATTTTATGCTGTTTTTAGCAAGATTAAAAAAGCTGTCAAGACGGATCTCTTCCGGCAGGCCTTTCCAGATTAA
>NC_056525.1:88141102-88161805 GCF_019175285.1 Sceloporus undulatus
CTCTTGGCTCTATTTCTCTTTGTTTTCTTTTTTTTTTTTCTTTTTTCTTCTTTTTTGTTTTTTTTTTTGGGTTTCTTTTTTTTTTTTTTTCCTTTTTTTTTCCTTCATATGTGTTGTCCCTCCCACTTCTTATCATTTTTTTTTTTTTTTTCCTTATGTGCACGGTACGGGTTTTTTTTTTTTTTTTTTTTTAAATCCACTCCATCTTGTCTATGGGTTCTATCTTAAATGCAGCACTCAGAAGTTGATATAGTATTTTTTTTTTTTCTTTGCTTCCAGATGAGGGCTCAGCTCTGGACTAGTGTGCAGAACGAATATCACTGGGACTATTACCTCACAATTGACTTGGGAGAAAACTATGCTTCTATTTAATTTCAGGCTAAAATGATATTTGCCTTCTTTGCTTGCACGCCATCACCCACTGTGGTCACCTACCTGTGCATTTACGTTTTGTTGCCTAATATTGCAGAATTTATCAAATGAGGATCTAATACTACTCTAGAGCAACTAGAGGCCAGTACAGAAAATATTGCCCTTCAAATCAAAGTTTGATCTGATGTGCCATCACTTCATATTACAGTTGTTTCATTACAGTTATGTCACCTGATCTAGGAGACAAGCACGGCATCTTGCACAGGAAGAAGAAAAGCTCTGAAGAAAAGAAACTGTTTAAGCTCCCTCCACGCCCATATATTAGCTATTCCAGAAAAAATAACTCAAGTAAATGTATACTCTCTGGTGATAGTAGTCATTATGCTTCAACACGAATGCCATTATAGCCTCATTAGGTCACATATTCTGCATTGCCAACTAGGCTTTAATTAACTATAACCTTTACACTAAGATACTCGAGGGGGGTGTTTCTCTCTGAGCCATTGAAAGGGGGAAATGTGGGAGCCACCAGTTACTGAACTTTGCCATTGCAATACACAGCACAAGTTGGAACCATTCGATTATTTTGTTTTAATTTATTAAACAGCTTGGTTTGTCAGCAGACTCAAGGCCAGCCCATTACATTTGCTAACACGCATGGTGCAATCTCCATATCCATCAGGACCAATGTATTTTCCATGTCTTGAGGAAATGGAGGGAATATCATCTGTTTATGGACTCGTTACCAAACAAGAGAAGACTGCGTTCTCAACTAGCGACTGCCAATTTGCTCCTCTACCACACAATTGCTTTCTCACTTTTCTGGTTGCACTTTTTCCGGAGAACTATACAACAATTGTAGCTATGAAACTATGGTTGGATTTCCAAATTTGTGTCGTGTATGATCTTATTTAGTCTTTTTTTGTTCCACCTTACAAGAATAGCAAGGAGAAGACAAGAAAACCATTCTTGCTTCCTTTGACCTGCATTGAATGTGAAGGCTTCATTAGGTCAGAATAGTCCAGTTTCGATTCTTAGAATTCTGACAATATTGAAAACAGATGCCATGGTACCCCACAGCCATTTGGACAGGACATTGCAATGAAATTGTAATCCCCTCCCCCACACATCCCCTAGTAGCCATAATAAAAGGTTTGAAGATTGAAAACTGTTGTCCAATCAGCGTTACGTATAATTTCCCCTAAAAGAATAAGTAACGTGAAGCCAGTTCTTCTCTTCGAGCCGGATCTGGGGAGACTGCTACTCTGCCATGGAACGAACGGTCGACCAAACCCCCCTGCTCCCCACCACACCCCCCCCCCCATCCCCCCCCACCACCATCCACATCCCCCAGCGCACTTGTGATACTATGGAGAGTCACTAATGGCCCAATTCCAAGTATTATTGAATGTTGAGAAAATTAACGACCTTGAGCCCAAGGCCTGCTACCACCACTCTGTTCATGCGAAATGTTACCTTATATGGTAGTAGGACAGGCTTTTTTCTATTCAATGAAGTCTCTCTTCACACAATCCAGAACCTTGATTCAGCATTCTGAGCCACATGGATAAACTTTAATGAAAATTGGAGGTTCTCCTCTTCAAGCGACAAACCACCACTTCATGATGAACGGGGACATCCCAATTATGGTGCTGGTGGCCTAAATGTTTACACATACTTCTCTTTACTCGCCAGCCAGTTTTTTGCCCCTACATAGACTCCATACATATCATGCCCTAAAAGAGCATGGGCTCAATGCACATAATAAATCCTTCATATGTTCACGATATATTGCTGGCAGCTGATGTTCACCTCCACCTCCTTCCCCTGGTCAATTGACTCTCTTTTTTCTATTATTGAGGGGTAGGGCTATTTTTGCTTGACTGTTAGGCGTTTGTATTGCATATGAGTTTCAAAATTGCATTTTTCCAAATAGATTTTTCTTCAGTACATCAGTGAAACAGCATGTCTGTACAAAAATGCTATTGCACTATTTTCAGAGATCCACAAAGATCTGAGCTATAAAAGGAGAAAAGACGGCAAAGAAAAGGAATGGGGGGGGGATTGCCTTTACCCTTCCCCACCCCATCTTTAACTCATCTGACATGCAAAACTTCTTTACTGCCCACTTCACAATACACATCACTGAAAATAGCTGGGGGAAAACCCAGTATGAACCATGCCACTAGATAGACATGTGTCCCTTGGGATGTCACAACATGTCTTCATATTTTTTTTAAAAAATCAGAAGATGGGATTAATGTTTAAAGCTGGTTGGGGATTGCTAGAAAATAGTCCCAAATAACACAAAAAAAGTCATTGATGTATGTGGGTGTTGTGTGCCTTGAAGTTTTTCTGACTTACGGCAACACTAAGGCAAACTTATCATGCAGTTTCATGGCAAGATTTGTTAAGAGGATGTTTGCCATTGACCTCTCCCTCAGCTGAAAGCATGTGACTTGCCCAAGGTCACCCAGTCGGTTTTTATGGCTGAGCTAGGAATCGAACCCTGGTCTCCCCACTGGGTCCAGAGACAGAGCGAGAACTTACAATGCTTTGAGTTCCGATGTTGGGAGAAAGGGGGAATTAATACTAACTAAATACTAAATAAATAAGAATAATAATAATATCAAAATCCATGGCAACATTCTCTCCAGGGATGATGATGATGATTTGAGAGGGGTCAGCAATCTATTAAAAGATGGCTTGCACTCTTCTGGAGCCATCCAGCATTCATCCTTTTTCTTTCGGCTAGGAAAAAGGTTGGTCCAAGATATTTGAAGGGTGAAAGGGCATACACAAAGCGACATGGAGACCACATGCAGCCCCAGGACTACATCCTGTCCAACTGCTGCTACACACCTTATAGAGAAACCAAGCACGAAAAGAAATAAACTGCATAGACGGTGAGACTGGTAAAGAAAATAAAAGTTAGGAATGGTGGAGATTTCATTTCACTTAAGGTTTTTTCCCTGAGCTTCTCAAAATTGCACAATTCAAGGTGAGTGAAGTGAACTGACAGTTTCACTCATCCTACAAAAAATCCCCGTTTGTGATGCATCTGATGCAGTGCCCATGCTATAACAAATGCTGGTTATTTTAGACTACAAGGTGCAAACTTCCACAGCTAACTGGACAAAGCGAAGATTTGAGCATTTTGGCAGATACCTGTTTAAAAGCATAGTTCCAGTTCTCCTTTATAGTACTGAATATTTTAACATAAATACTTATCACCGTGTTATATTTTGAAGGGGAAGGACGGGCTTATCAGAGAACCCTATCTCAATCTTTACTTTATGTGAAAAGGATGCTCACCTCCCTACTCTGTAGGATCATCATTGTGAACAGAGTTATAACATATCTGAAAGAACTTTTGCAATACAAATGGAGGTTTGGGATGCATGTGACAAGCCTCTTCAGCTAACATATCTCATGGCTGTGGAAAACTAAACCACTACAAAGGGACTTAATGATCAAGGACTACACACAGGTTGAAGCCTTAGCTCTTCAAGGTCATGAGAATGTTATTTTCAGGAACTTACTTCACCTCACCAAGTCTCACCTCACAGTATATAGTCAATGGTTATCCTATTGTGGATTCCTGATTATTTAGAGTTGTTTGCATTCTTGTTGCACTCAGGCATGTTGAATTGCAGACTCACGTTGGTTTAACACTTCTCCTTCATCCCACCCATCCCTAAGAAACCCTGGGGATTATTGCTTGTGGGTTTAACTAGTGTTCATTTCCTAACTAAACTAAAATTGCCTAGTCCTAAAAATACTTCTTTTGGATTGTTTATATATTATTTAGATTAGGCTTAGTTATTGTGTTTTTCACATAGACCTGGACCAGTCAAAGATATTTTTCTGATTGAGACAAAGCAAAAAATAATGTCCCACCCTGGACACTTTATGTGATAGCAATAGCCAACTCAGGAGAAAGGCGCCACAGAGCTGTTTGTCCTTATCCACAATCATCTGCTTCCTCGGACAGCTGCCTCACTCTGCCTAATGGAAAGAGCAGGCCTGCACATCCCTGTTCTGCTGTGTGGTTATATAGAAAATGGTAGCTTTGTCTGTTGCCTCTGGAGGAAGCGATCAGCAGTGGCTATTAAACTAGCTGTTTTAAACCAAAGCCCAGTACACTAGGAACTGTCTCTCAGTCAGAATCCTTGACCTACCCATGGGCCCATCCCCAGACACAATAAGGTAGATAACTCTGAGGATGTTTCAGGGCCAAGTATAGTCTCCACCAATCCAAAACTGGCCTCCTTCCATGACGCCTCCTCCACCTATAGTCGGACCTCTTTATCCACAGCGTCTATCCAGGATTCAAGCATGCCAGAGGTTTTAAAATACTCACCTATATATATATACATTCTTAAAAGCAAGCCTTGATATTACCATTTTATATAAGGGACATCATTTACTATCCATTGTAATTTAATGGGCTTGACGCATCCATGGATTTTGGTATCCAGTGGGTCTGGAACCAACACCCCAGTGGATACCAAGGGCCAACTGTACATTGCTCTGCACATGTTAGAAACCCAATTCTATGTATGCTCTACTGTTACCCTGGTCAGACTTACCCAGTATGCTCCCCATACATAGAGTAAGTAAGTATGCATGGGGACATCTTCAGCCTGAAATCCCACAACCAACACCCCCACCCCCCAATTACTGACTTGAATATTGCTGACTGTCTTACCAGGCCTGGAAATGTGCAGAGCTTTGTTTGGGACTAGGCTTTTGTTTGCTAAGGACAGTAATTTCTGAACTGAACAGAAGTGTTACATTGCTCTTTCATTAGCTGGTGCCAACATCTCTGCTATCAGCTGTGTAGCAACAAGCCTTTGTTGGCTGCCCAGACTGTGTTTGACAATAAACTCTCCAGAGGTTTCGTGCAGTGTAAATAGCATGGGAGACAAAACCTTGGGACCCCACAGGCCATGGCCATCGGGATGGACAGGGAAATTTCCTAGGTTCCCCCTCCAAAAAGAATTGGACCATTGGAGAACAGTGTCCCCAGGCACCATCCCTGAGAGGAAGCTCAGAAGGATGATATGATCAAAAACTGCCGACAGGTCCAGCCGAAACAACCGACACACCCTCCCCCTGTCTAGCTCTCTGCATAGGTCCTAGCCAAGGTGACCAAGGCTCTTTTGTTCCATAGCCAGACCTGAAACTAGACTGAAATGCATATACCTAATCCATTTCATCTAAGAACCTCTGAAACTAGGAGACCACCACATGCTCCAGACCCTTACCCCAAAATGAAATATTGGACAGAGCCCAGTACATAATCCAATGTATGTCAGTTCAGGACAGAGTTATGGAATATAGTTGGGTTCTGGGGCCTTCACCACAGCTTCTTTTTAGGCAGGATGGAACTCTGGCTTCCTCAATGAGGCAGTCATTACTCCCCTGTTACCCACTCCAGTCTGTCCCCCTCTGGATGCTTTTGTAAACCAAGAAGGGCAAGGCTTCCAGGGCATCATGTGGTGGCTCTCAACTCTCCAAGGATCCTGTCCACATCCTCAAGCTACACAAACTGAAACATATCCATTAACAATGAGGCAAGCAGAAGTTAGTTACATCAGCAATGTCCAAACTTGGTCCTGTAAGTGTTTTAGACTTCAGCTCCCAGACACCTCAGCCATCTTGGCCAATGGTCTGGGTGCTGGAAGTCCAAAACACCTGGAGGGCCAGAGTTTGGACATAACATGGCTTACATCAACTGGACTGGTCTTACTACCAGTTCCATGTTGGAGGCAGATCCAAGCAATTTTATCTGTAAAATGTCATGCAAACTCTCACAAGTGGGCTGCTGAGTGGTTTGCATGATGCTCATGTG
The DNA here is from genome assembly GCF_019175285.1 of Sceloporus undulatus. Classification (NCBI taxonomy): domain Eukaryota; kingdom Metazoa; phylum Chordata; class Lepidosauria; order Squamata; family Phrynosomatidae; genus Sceloporus; species Sceloporus undulatus. Next base: position 88,147,332 of record NC_056525.1, read on the forward strand.
GGAAAGGGCCTGGCCACCTGAGACAAGTCTGCTGGTACAACACTGTTTGCAGACACAATTGTGGTGAGAGAGAGATTATGTATTCACTTGCCATTGCTGTTGCTTGCACCGCCACCATCACCATCACACCACCAGGAAATAGACTTTCTGTGGTTTTCAGCTTGTGGTCTGCATTTTTATTTGGGAAAGGTCCTAGGGACCGTATTGCAACAGAGGGAGGCTCTAAAGCCAAATTGCATTGGGTTAAGCCAGTTGTTAAACCTTAACTAATTAGATCATTTTCCCACCAAGCAACGCAAAGGCAAAGCTCAGTTTTATGTACTTCTGCCGAGATGATGAAAGCCCTCGTGCAAAAGCTACAAAGCAGAACAACTCCCTGACCTTTCAAAAGACTCATCTTTTGCACTGATCATCGGTGAGATATATAACAGTAGAAAGAAATCTTCCAACTCAGAAGGAGACTCCCTACTTCACCAAACCCTGGGAATTTTAAATGCTTGGGTTTAGGGAATTTGCTTATGTATTTCTTGATAACTTGAGCTGCTGGTTAGAAGAAATACAAGGCAGCATGGGAAGTTGCTCAGAGGCCCAGAATCAGATAGAGATACCCAGATGTGAGCTGAAGAAGGCCAGAGATAACCTGCCTCCACTTCACTCCAGGACTAAGCTCTACTCACTGCAATGGATGTTTGCAACTTAAGTTACTTTGGGCCAATACAAACGGGCAAAAAGTGTTCATGGGGCCAATTTTAGGGCTTGGGAATGCAGAGCGTCAGCAATGCCCCAAGCCCTACCACGCACCCCCAGTGCCATCATGGCTCACTCCCCATCTACACGGGAATGCCATGGTGACATACATGCGGTGGCAGCCTCCAAATGATGCCACACTGGTGCATACATCATCAGTGCACACGGGTTGGTGACAATGCCTCCTGAGGCTGCCGCCATTTGGTTGGTGCGGCCTAAATGGGCAGCTGCCAGACCGCTCTTTCCAGGTGGTCTGTAACAACCCCTTTGCATTGTCCTGTTAGCAGATTTATTCATTGTTTCGTGTGTGTGGGTTCTTTTGCTTGTGTCAGTACATATGCATATTACTTTTCAGGAGAGAGATACAATGTACCAATCCACTGAGAGCAGTGGTCCTGTTCATGAAATGATTGCCCAAGGATTTTGGTATTTGGATATTGCTTACACGGGCACAATGCGATATGGAGCACATCAGTGAATGTTTGGTTGTGGGACAAACTGGGGGGTAATGCCTGCTATCACTGTTCTTCTTGTACCCATAGAATCACAGAATCATACCTTCCAATGCCTCCTCCTTTCCTAGCCTTTTGAGTGCAAGCCATCACAAGATATGGTCAAATAGAAATAAAGGACACATATGCCTCTCATAAAGGCTTGCTGGGGCATTGATTTCTTCATACGAGGCTCTTCTTTGAATACATCAAACCTCAGAGGCACATTGATGGAATGTGAGGAACAGGGCTTTCCTTGGTAGCTGCAACTAGGATGCAGCCTCTAAGATAGGCCAACTGGTCCCTTTCCCTATTGCCATTCTGCCTTTTTGTTCAGGTGGGCATTTGACTATTTGCTTTCTTAATTGGGAAGGAAATACTTTTTAATGAGATCTGATTGTGTAAATGATGTGTGATTGGTTTGATATTTTTACTATCGGGTGAAAGGCGGATGTACTTCAGGTATTTTTGCCTCAGGTATCAAAGTCATTTGACTAGTTTTGGGCCCTGTGTGCCTTTCAATTTGGAAAGAGGAAACCATTTGGTCATTTCATTTCATTTTATCTCAGTTTTATTTAGATATGGGACCAAAGTGGCTTAAAACAAAACAAAGCTCAAACAATATATATAACACAGAAGTTTTCTTAAAAAAACAATTAAACAAATGATCCAGTTATAAAACTACTAATTTAAAACAGCTAAAAACAAATTCAAAGCATAATATAGTTTTGAGTCTCACTTTTCCAAAATGCCTGGAATCAGAAGTGTTGTGGATTTCAGATTTATTTATTTGGATTTTGGAATACTTGTATTTGCATCTACATGATATCTTAGACATATATCAAACACACAAAATTCATTGATGTTTCATATGTACCTGAAGCAATTTTAAACTATAATGTGTTGTGTGTGTGTGTGTTTGCATGAAACACAGCTATATGCATTGAACCATCAGAAGCAAAGATGTCATCGTCTGCAGTCATGACATGAATAAAGTTTTGGTTTTTTGGAATATTCCCGATTTTGGAATTCTGTATAAAAGGAGACTCAATCTATAACAGGATATAAACAAGGTAAAGGGTATTCCTCATGGACAAGGTTGTCAAGTCATGTCCAACCATGGGGCGGTGCTCATCTCCGTTTACTAAGCCAAAACGCCAGTATTTGTCAAACACTACTTTGTGACTATGTGGCCAGCATGATTTCACAGAACACTGTTTATCTTCCCACTGAAGTGGTACCTATTATCTCTACTTGCATTTGCATGTTTTCGAAACTCCCAGTTGGCAGAGCTGGGACTAGTGATGGGAGCTCACCTCCATCATGCATCGCTCCAGCCTCAAACCTGCCCATCTTGAATGAAATCATATGAGTCAGTGTCTTAAGCACTTGAGCCACTGCATGGCATCAAAAATTCCCTTCTGCCCCACCAATTAAAAGCTGAAGCCTTTGCATTCTGGGGAAAGAGAGCAAAGAAGCAACTGACTGAGCTCCATAGCTAGCGCGCTGAGAGCAGCCTCTGAGAAGGCCACAGACAAGCCTGTGAAGGTAGTCCATCTGAAAGAACATGATCATAAGATTCAGACAGGCTCATCTGGGGGAATATCCTGCAATAAAATATCTTGGGTTTGCCCTGGGTTCTAAAGGTAAGGTTTTCCCTTGACATGAATGTCTAGTCATAACCAACTGTAGGGGGAGGTGCTCATCTCTGTTACTAAGCCAAAGATGACTCCTGTGGTCATGTAGCCAGCATGAATGCACCAAATGCTGTTACCTTCCCACCAAATGGTATCTATTTTCTACTTGCATTTGCATGCTTTTTAACAATACTAGCTAACAAAGCTGGAACTGGGTGATGAAGAAACTAACCCCATAATGCAGCACATAGGCCTCATAGTACGAACCTTTTGACACTTACACATCATCAGAAACTGTGTGTCCCTTAGCACCATGTCCTAGGTTCTAGCCTGCCTTAAATTCCAGTTTTCAGATTCTCTGACCCCCCCCCCAGCTCTTTTTCAAAAATATCACATATAGTTTCCATGGTACTCTTTCACTTAGTAAGTGTTGAGGGAAAGAGGACTCTGTAACACTTACCTCAAAGCATTTTGCTTTGATTTAGGACCGTGAAAAGGATGAGATATTTTTGATTACCATTCTAGTGAGGCCACATTAAACTGTGGAGGAAGTGCAGGCAAACAGCATAAATGATTTGAAAGGAAGAATTAAAAAAACATCCTTTTGAGAAGCACTGGAAGCAATATCTATGACCACTAATGGGCCACAACCAACAGGCATTCTCATTCAAATGCCAAACAGGCTTCCCTTCTTTCCCGTTCTGCCAACACTTCTTCAAGAACATGCTGTTTCCCTAGCAGATGCCCATGCCTTAGTTCATCAAACTGAGAGGCTTTTTAAGAAGTTAGTAAAAACTAGTTCTCAACAGTTTTAAATCATCATTTTCATGTTCAAAGCACTCCCACCATGCAAATGCATCAGGTCATGGTTACCACAGTGAGTATCTGAACATTCATTTATATGCTCACTACTCATTTCTTTTTCATTTAAGAAGGGGGGGTTGTATGATGTGATGATTACTTAACCATGTACAATTAAATATACTGACACCACCCCAATATTTGATTTATTAAATTTTGACCTTCACTCGAATGAAAATACATTCCTCCCTGTAAAATCTTAGCATTTGGCATGTTTCCCTCCTAAAGACTCCCTGGGTACATTTTTGGAGCAGCATACTATATGTCAAATAATCACTGGGAGAAGGAGGGAATCAATGAGCTTAAAATTATTAAAATTCTAGGCATCTGTTAAGGGTTCAGTCACGGTGTTGTAAAACTCACAGTCATCAATTTACTTGCTATATTAATTTTACTCATATACCTTGACAGGGAGGGGATGGTTACATCTTTCTCTACTCAAACTAGATTGAAGTGACTCAGAAATATAGAACCTCTTTCCCTCCTTTTAAGTTTTACTGAATGGGTAGCTATTCTCCAAATCAGAATGCAGGTGAATGGCAGGTCTGCATTGTAAATGCCTGGGTAACTATAAAATATAAATGGTATCAGGTTATTGATTTCCCCCCCATAGAGGCCACAAATTAGAACTGGCATGCTTTAAAAAAAAAAGAGGAAAGAGGGAAGAAAAATCCACCGGTCTATTCACCAACTTTTAATTAAATATAAATAATCATTGTGTCTCAGCACTTGCATATAACAATGGGAAAAGATGGCATACTTACAAGAAAGTGTCAGTGTTTTGTGACTAAGAGGTCATTGCACAAAATACAACCCAAATTGAATCCCGATTTCCAAACTATAGTAAATCACATGCAAACCATTTTTAGCCTATTATAGCAGAAGCCTGAAACCACACGTTGGTTTTAGAAGAACACGGAAGAAAGAGCACCATTTTGCAACAGTAGAGCAATCCCTCCTTTTAAAAATAAATTAAATAAAGTTAAGCACTTGCTATTATATACTAGTTTTTTGAGGGGTCACATGCTATGGAGTAATGGGTGGTTTTTACATCTTCAAGACAACACATAACCCTATGTTGCTCTGGGTACAGAATGTTTGTTGCTCCATTAGTACACAACAAAAAATCTGGAAAAGGAAGAGATTTTGTTGTCCTAAGCACTCTGGAAGAGCTTTTAATCACCTTCCGAGAGATCCAAATATTTCATAAGAAAAAACAAACAGCAATAAGGTTGCACTATAGTTCCTTCAAATGTTTCTCTTGCACTTTAGAATCAGGAAAGGTGAGAACACAGTCAATTTTCTAGTGGGATCTAGGGAAATAGTAAATGAGTTCTAAAAATACTCCTATTTACACAGGGAGATCCTGAATAATACAGAGGTAACAACAGAAAAGACAGAAATTATGCAGAGAAGACAGCCACCTCTGGATAGACCAGATCAGAACAGAGGGACTCCCCACAGACAATCTGTCATGTGGTGGAAGACAGTGTCTCCCAACTCCACTTCTGAGATCTTAGCTTCTCCTAGATGACTACAAGCACTACCACATAAGGTACCAGCCCCATTCTGTAAACCAGGGGGTCAATGGGGTGGGAAATGGGTCCACTGGCCACCAGTGGGCTCCTCAAAAGTTCTGTTTTTGTGGTTCCTCCATGAAATCCATCTGAGGTTTTTTGGGGGGAATTGTCAAAATACCCTGTAAACCTTCTAGTTGGAATTTGCCCCATCCCCCTATTTTTGGACCCAGCAGAAGCCTCTCTCTATCCTAAAATGGATAGAAATAAACTAGAAGTCACATCTGGGTTACTTGCTGCTTTTTAAAAGGCCTCTTCTAGGACTAAAACTGCCTCAGCAGCCAAGGACATAGTTGCTCCTTTGCCCCCTAGAAGACATGTAGATATTTTGAGTGTTAAAAAAATTAGGTAACTTTTTTTAAGATAAAAAAAAAGGGATGACACTGGCAGTATAGTGTGAAGACCTCCAGTGTCTGAGGGCTGTGCTGGGTCCCCTGGCCTCAGGTGGTTGCCCATACCTGCTTTAAGACAACCCAAAAACATTATTCTGGCTTGAGATCCACCCATGGGGGACCTAGGAAACTCATCAGGATCAGATTCTGACTGCTCGTGTCTCCATGTAGAATCTACTGTGTAGATCATTCAGAGAGACCAGGTAAGGTTTCCATACCAACAGCATACCAGATTCCATGTGAGATGAATCAAGACGATCCAGTTTCTTCTAGGACTGCTGAAACACTACCCCACACAACAGCACACAATGCCTGGGGAGGGAAATTGAACATGGATCAAATAATTACCTAACACTGGGGACTAGAGATGTAAAGGCCTGTGGAAAAATTAGGGGAAAATCCCATTTTGTCCATGTTTTTTCCTGAATCATGCTAAATAAAATATTCCATAATTATGAAGTCGAAAGCTTCCTGAAGATCCAGCCACAGATGCTGGAACATCAGGAACAAACCATTCCAAACACGCGCCGCCGAAAAAACCCACAGACACAGAACATAGCCTGAAAACACCCACAAAAAACTATTCCATAATTGGATTTTCCTCCTTTTTTCAGGTTTGTTCCCATTTCCCCATTTTTTTCTGGGAAAAAAAAAAAAAAGAAAAAAAGAAAGTGGAAAAAACAAGAAAAATTGAAAAAAGGAAGAAAATAATTTATGGAAATTATTTTAGCATGATTCAGAAAAAACACAGACAAAAAAAATCCCCTAATTTTCCATGGGGCTTCCCATCTCTAACTGGGCACATATGGCAAAGCAACAACATCAGAGTGTTATCAAGATGTCAAAAGTTATAAATGAAGAACACACAAGGTAGGAGAACTTCATTAATTTTGCCTAAGCCTACTGGGAAGAGCAAGACCTCCATCTCCCTCCTTTTCTCTTTACTGAGTGCAGACTACTTTTGTACTTTGAATTCAGTTTGCAATAACTGAAATAAGCCAAGGACAATGAGAGAAAGCGGAGGAGGAGGAGGAGGAGGAGGAGGAGGGAGGAGAGAAGAACATTTTAAAAGCAGCTGGAAAAAGTGGGCCAACAGAGGATTAATCAGGACAGTTGAGGAGATATGTTAATTTTTACAACATATGAAACCAATGCACAGTAAATCATAGAATCATAGAGTTGGAAAGAGCCACAAGGGCCATCCAGTCCAAACAGAATCCATTATTCAATTGTGTTATTCTGCGATTGCAAATAATGTTGCTTTTATAAATACCTAGTTCCAGACAAAGCCCAAGCATGAATCCAATGCATTTGTTAGCTGCACAACCTGTTGTACAAATGATTGCACCATTGTGTTGTGTATTCTAGACACCATCACCAGAAGACACAGTGGACGAGCAGGACTTTCTATTGCCCCTGCAAGTGGAAAAGCAACAAAGCACTATGTTTTTCTACTAACACAAATTGTCTTTAGATCAGAATTCTATCCCATCTCTCAGTACATATCTAATTTTTGGAACTGCAGAATCTGGATATATTGTGCATAGGAGCTCCTTAGCTGCTATGCTATCGTATTACCGTTATAAAGCAGCAATGTCTATAACCATCAGTGCTGACCTGACTTCTTGACTTATCAATGTGCTTCCTAATTCTCTATATAGGATATTTTGCAACCTGAGGGAAAATACTAGTACAGATGCCAGCTGGCAAGAAATATCTATCGACGCCAATTTTTTGTCTCCATGGCTTTTCTGCCACGAAAAAGACTCATATTTACTCAAAGCCTACACTTAAGGTGAAGCTGGCAGTTTTTACTTTTGTTCCATACAATACTGACTCAGCTAATAAGTTATATCAATGTATGTCTTACTCTTGGTGAAAATGTGGGATAGAAGAAGTGATTGGTTGACTGATTAAAAACATTATAATATTTGTTCTCAATGTAAATGCATAGCTCCTCACTGCCAAAAATGACCTTAGTGTGCTGAGTACAAACTTACAAGAGTTACTTTTTGGACTACCAGAATCACAAGCACAACTGGAACTATTCTAGCTCCATCAGCCTGGGTCAAATCCCATCCCAATCTTGATGTAACCACGTCGGAAACTGCCTTATATCACAGACTTATTTGTCTGCCCAGCCCAGGATCATGTGCTTGACTTCTGGGTCTTTCCTCTCACATACTCTCTCATCCCATTTTAAGGAGATGCCTGGGAATGAGTGTGTGGAGCTACTAAATGAAAAGTGTATGAACTATGTATATTCTACCCTCAGCACCACCTCTTAAAGGCATAGCTCCCTCATTCTAGGAACAACTTTTCCATCCAACAAACACAGCCTTTAGAAGAAGGAAGATGTCTAAGTGGAAGATGTGTTTTCAAACCCCTGCAGATTATTCTGTACCTTTGTGTGCAGAATAGCTTGTGACACCATCAGATCTCAGTATGGGTGGCTTGGGATAGCACTGGTACTGACCGAAGATACTGAATCCTCGACATTGATCATTTACCATTGGTCTGAGATACCAGAACACGTTCTCCACACTTGTGCCTTCCAGATGTTTTGGACAACAACTCCCAGAATTTCTGACCATTGGCCATGTTGGTGGGGGTCCATGCAAATGGAAGTCCAAAGCATCTGGAGAGTTGGGAAAGGTTCCAGATGTTTTGGAGCCTTCCCCAATAATAAAGACTAAAAACCTTGCACTGGACCTCCAGCTGTACCACTCCATTAAACACTCATTTGCCAGCTCAGCAACTACATACAATCGTGCCTACAATTATTGTAATGAATTATAAAAAAAACTATAAATGAAATCTATAATAGATGACTTGCAAATTATTAATTCATATTCATTGGTTACCAGCCATGGCTTACAAAATTATAAATGTGAGAGCTCCGAATAATGAGGAAGGTTTAAACTGCTTTGCCAAGTTTTCAAAGGTGATGAAATTTGAAATCAAACAGAATACGTATACGAACATTAATACTTTCTGTGTGTTTGTTTTTACAGCAGATTTTACTATGATATCTCTAGTATTCTAACCTGGTAAACATACCCTCCTTCAGCTTCCCATCTTTTCCCCAGAATAACATCAGGAGAGACATCTATCAGCTAGTGCAAGGCTGGCCGAGTCATTTTGTATGCCACCAACTAACATCCACACTCCTTTAGGTCAAGACACATTAGTCTCCTAAGAGAGCATGTCATTTTGATACAGAGACTGAAAATCCACCCTACCTCTAACATCCCACCACTAGCAAAATAAAATTCCAAATAAAATACATAACAGGTTGGTGCCTTCTGATGAGAGCCACTTCGTTTTTTTCTAATGTTAGGGCTGGCTGTTAATTGCCAGACTGTGATGTCCATTAAGCATCACTCTTAATACCCAGACTGCTGTTTAAATGCAAATCATTTGGAACAATCAAGGGAAAAACTGTTAGCCAAAATTCTGATGAAATAAATTTGATTTTTTTTTTAAAAAAAGGGCGAGGAAAGTCCATGATCACCACTTCTTTTGCCTCTGAACAGCCAAGTCAAAAGAGTAGATGTTTTCAGTTTCTCCATCCCTTTGCTCCCACATCAGTTCTAAGGGAAATCTAAAGTCCTAACCAAAATGTCATATTACCTCCTTTTTAATTCTCTAATTTTTCCACATGAGAGTTGGAAGGGAGAGGGAACAACTCTCACAGTTGCCATCATGAGTTCCTGATGGTGGACTATCTTTGCCCATGAAACATCCGCTCTACAGGTGGAGTAAAGAGGGAATTTCATATATGACCCAACTGCTCCATAGACACTATTCCAGAAATAGAGTTATTCCCAGTCATAACTATCCCATTCCCTGAGCTATCAGGGCCAAAACCTGAACTCTAGATACAACCCTTCCTGATGTTTCATGGTATGGGCCTTGGTGATGATAACTTAACTCTCAACCATACTTGCACAGATTACACCATTCTGATAAAACACACCACAAGTCTGTGTGGATATCCATTTTCTTCCCAACAAATGAGGGAAAGAGTATATCAACACACGATTCAAGGCAGCACTCTCACTCTGAGATTCCTCTCCCTCCCACTGAGGTCTACGGGAAGGGGGACCAGCCCTTGAAACCTAGGGCCAGGCTGGGCCCTGAGACTTGGCAATCCTACCTAGGTGATCAGGATTACATCTCACTCTCCATAAAAGTATGTTAATTTCAGGATTTTAACTGCACTTTCACTCCATCTCTGGTGACAGTAAATATTGAAGTATGTTGTGATGAGAGAAACACAACTGACATCTGGAAAGCTCACGATTATAAACTGGTCACTCAATTGACTCCTTCACTTGCTTCACTCTTGGTTTTTTTGTGAAAACTACTGATAAACCTGTGAAATTTCTTTCCAATTTTCTTTCCCGTAATTCCAGGCAGATGGGTCCTAGCACTACCAAACAAACAGAAGATGGAGCTAGCTATTCGTCTCCCCCTTTTCAGTAGATTTCCTGTTGTAAAAAAAAAGTGTAGTAGAAGAAGCAGCAGAGACAATATGGAAAGCAGTGAAATGTCCTGTAAAATTGTTTTTTCTATTATGAAAATCATCTCTTATTATAGCACTAGCAAGTACAATTCTTTATACCACTTATCAGTGCACTTAAGCACTCCCTAAGCAGTTTACAATGTGTAAGCTAATTGCCCCCATCAGCTGGGTACTCATTTTAGCCACCTACGGAAGGTGCAAGACTGAGTCGACCCTAGCCCCGGCTGGTGTTGCACTCACAACCTTGTGGTTTATCACAGTGAATGGCTGCAGTACAGACATTTAACCACTGCACTACCAAAACTCTGTATTCACTAAGATGTATCAATTTTCATACCACAGTGACACATTATTTTTGTATTTCCCCCAACTCCTTGGGAAACCCAGCTCATGTTGATTATCAGAAATACTTGCCACGAAAAATGGATTTTGGTTAAGGAAACCTTAATCAGCTATCTTAACTAGGAAAAGCTATGAACAGCCCAGCCATTTAGTGGGACCAAATAAACAGGGCATCAAAGGGTTCATTCTGATCACAGGATATATCATAGATCTTTGTCTTATTTGATGAAAAACCACAAACCTCACTCCAGTCTCCCCAGTGTTTTAGCAAAATCATGTCTGTTTAGTCTTATATAAACATAGTAACTAGGGGCTTGTCTACACAATGTAAATACGTCTCATTCCATTTGAACAGAATGTGACCTTTCCACACACAAGTTGGAGAAATTTGGGGGGTTGCTACCCCCCCCCAAACAAAACCTACTTAAACTCCACAGAAAAAGGACTCTAAGTATCTGTGAGTTGCCCATTATGTGTGGCTGCCTGTTCACTTTGCACAGATTCACTTGATGCACATCTTTGGCAGAGGGAGGGCAAATGATGTAAAATTGAAGACAATAAGTTTCAACATGAATATGGAAAATCTGCAGCAATTTGCATAATACATTACGTGTTAGACTACACTACTGTATATTAAGGAAGCCAAGGGACCACAAGGTCCTGCTGGTAGCCCCAAGCATTGGAAAGGCAGTGTTCCTATGCCTTTTCATGTTAAAACACTAAAAACCCACCCTCATCTGATGCTCAAAGACAAGAAATTCCAATTTTGCAGGCCTATGCTTGGCTCCAATCAGTCTTTAGAATAAACCTTTGTATCCTAATGGTACTCTGAAAAATGATGTCCACGACTGAATTCACTTATCTCTCTGGTTCCAGAATGAGCGCTATTGATTACATAATCATTTCTCAGGATTTTTCACTGCCTATGCTAAGAAACTAGAAGTATAGCCTTGGTTTGGAAATTTGTTGAAAGTATCATCTTGCAATTTGGCTACAATTAAGCAACTTCACTCATGAGCTATACACACCAAGCGACTGCTCACAACTTTCTTTAATGCCATCAGAAGGAATCCTTGGGCAAGCCACCCCCCCCCCCCAGTTAAACCAAACAATGGGCCTGAACAGACACTTATCTCACTTTTTGGACCTGAACAGACAGGCCAAAATAAAACCACTTTGGGTCAATTTGGAGGTATGCTGTCTAAATGATACATGCATCTTAAGAGGCTGGAAGCCATGCCAAAGCCATGTGCTCCAGTCCTTAGGACTGGAGCACATGGCTTTGGCATGACTTCCAGCCTCTTAAAATGCATGCATCATTTAGACAGCATACCTCCAAAGTGACCTGAAGCAGCTTTATTTTGGCCTGTCTGTTCAGGCCCAATAAGTGATATATTGGCCTCAGGCTGCCTTCAAAGTCTTTAGAATAACCTGATATCAACTGAGTCCTCTGATGAACTTCTGGAAAATTATAACAATCTAAGCCAAGTTCTTAGTTTTTCAAAATTCAGGAAATTTAAATCCATTTGCATCTCAACAGGGACCTCTCTTTTGCAATTCAATACATATTGGATTGCAAAAGAGGGGTCCCTGTTGAAATGCAAATAGATTTTAAATTTCCTAGACTTTGAAAATCTCCCTATTGCCCCATGGTATAGGAGGAGCCTGCCTATAAAAAATATCCTCCCCAGAAGAGCATCTTTACTAAGGTCTGAAACAACATGCAGGCATCTAACATCTCCAATGGTTTTTTCATCCTGTTCGGTTTGTAACATCTTGCATGATGAAGAAGCCCATGGAACTTTGAAAGCTTGCAACAAGTATATTGTGCAAATTGGTTGGCCAATAAAGGTATCACTAATGGATTTTTGCTTGGATTTGTTAAATGGCCAACACAGCTCCCCCTGCATGTTTTCTTTATTTCAGTGAGTTTCAAAGGTGCTACAAGATCTCTCTACATACTGATTCTACAGACTAACACGGCTATATCTTTCAATTTTATATAAATAAACAGTTCTTCTATATGGATGTTAATTTTAACAACACATATATAATCTGCTGACAATACGATTGACAATTCAAAGAGTAAATGAAAAATCACAGTTGTTAGAAGAGTGGACTTTGATTGCTGGGAAGGGAAACCACCAAGCATACTTCACAATATGCCTGTCAGGGCCCCCTTTTTACTTGTTTTAATGTGTCCCGTATAGCTACCAGCACATATCAAATGTAACTGGGAGGAGCTCCTTTCAGGCTCATCAACAAATTTTCAGTGGGATCCCCATCCCATCTGTTAGGAAGTTTTCAATAAATAAATCATCCTATGGCATCTGAAGAGTTAATCTGCTGCCATCTAGTGGCTTGTGAGTCATTTTACAAGCTGCCCTTCTCTCTACACAGGCAGCTGTTTAAATATAAACCTGTCTGTGAAAAAATGCAATATGCTCTGTGAGATATTGTGGAAACAAGTGAAAAGGGCATCTTGTATCTGAAAAGTAAAATAGGACTAAAGCTTAAGGATTCACCATGTAAGGCAGCTGCAGCATGTTTCTCAGGCAAGGAAGATCACATATATGTTTGTGTTCACCTTGGACCCCCAAAAGGCATCTCTAAATCATCCAACATGCATAGTACCCCAAATTGGCCAAATTGTTTCATTTGATGAGTCAGAAAAGCTCACCAACCTTTCTTCTCCATAAAAATGCAACACCAACAAAGCACTGGCAGTAAAAACACAGTAGCAACTGATAACCTTCTACCTGAGGCAGCTACCTCACTCTGCCTAATGGTAGGATTGGCGTGTGCTCAGGCACATTTCAGAGAAAACGTTCATTTATTCAGAAAGCGGGAAAAATCACATCACTCCTTCCACAAGTTGGTAAAAATAAGTCCTTGCCTTGATGTTCTCTCCAGTGCACAGTAATGTTGAGTACTTCCACCAGATAGCATGAGAGAGAAAAGAGAGGTGCCATGCCCTGCTTTGAGGGATGTAGCCGGGGGGGGGGGGGTCTGTGGGGTCTGGACCCCCCTTCCATTAGATATAATGAATGGTGTGTGCTGCTGTGCCACCGCGTCCAAACCCCATTATAATGGTGGCACTTAATCTGGACCCCCCCCCCTTTCCCAAAATCCTGGCTACATCCCTGCTGCTTCCAGAACACGGATATGGACTCTGACTCAGAGACTGAAGCAGTAGAACTGCTAGGACATGCTGCTCAACCAGAGCAGTAAGAGTTTCCAGAGCCACACATCGCAGAAACAGAACAAAGTGCAGTAGCAGCTCTGGGAAAGAGTCTTGTCCATTCAAATAGAGAAGTCCACTTACCCTTACCTAACTTTACTGAGTGGAAACAACAAAAAGAGAGCTTCTGGAGGTCTCAGAGGATTTATAGGAAGCAGCAATTAATCAAACAGCAGCTGCATAGAGTTGCTGATCTATATACTCCCTGCCTAACAGGAAAAATTAAGAAATTATTTGACCTACCTAGCTCTCTGAACTCTGTGCTTGACTTGTTGACTTGGGATGCTGTTTACCTGAGTAGGACATTGCAGAACGATGTCTGGGACTTAAGGCTTGTATTTGCTAGATTAAAGTAAGTACTGACCTGCAACCTTCTCTGTGGCTGAGTTTGCTCATTAGCTGCTGGCCTAGACTGTGTTTGGAGCAAGAATTGGAACCATTCTCTGTTGAAATGTCACTTTCATCATCCCCCTAAACATTAACAAGAATATCTTTAGTGTAACAGCTGTTCCACCATGGAATGGACTACCTCAGATGGTGGTGGAATCTTCAGAGGTCTTTAACAGAGGTCAGATGGCAATCTTTCAGTTGTGTTTTAGCTGTGTACTCCAGCATGGCAGGTAGGGTTGCCATATCCCGCCCCCCGGCGGGACAGTCC
>NC_056525.1:88161830-88245032 GCF_019175285.1 Sceloporus undulatus
TTTTGGCGGTGCCGTCCGGTCCCAGTCCGGTTTGGCACCCAACCGGGACGGCCCCGCCCACCGCGGCCACCTAGCCGCCGCGGCGGCTCCAAGGCCTTGCTGAGGCCTGGGAGGGCTCCACGGTGGAGCTCCAGCCCCGAGGTCGCTAAAATGAGTACCCAGACTGTTGGGGGCAAATTAGCTTACTTGCTGTTCACCGCTATGATCTTTGGAATAGCGGTATATAAATAAAAAACAAAAAATATATATAATGGTCAGTCTGCTATATATTTTAATCTTATTTTTTTAAAGGACTCTATGATACTCCTTCCTCCCCCCCCCCAATTTCGACAGACCCTTCAATAGCTTAGCTAAGAAAGCTAACAAAGAAGATGAGCGTTTATAGAGATTTAAGTTCTAAGTAATTCAATACGATTCCTTTAATAAATAATTATTTTATAGCAGTTCTGCATTATCTCCTTCTTTTTGTCACAAATATTTTGGAATCATCGGCTCACGTAAAGAAATGACACTTTGATGCACATGGAAGTAATTGTCATTGGGAAGTTCTCAAACTGGGATTACTAAATTTACGTGAAGTAGTCCTATACATTTTCATTCATTGTGAGTGGAAGCTTTGGCGAACTATTACATATACTATTACTGCAGCCATTCACTCAAAACCACAAGGTTGCGAGTTCAAGACCAGCAAAAGGGCCCAAGCTCAACTGAGGCTTGCATCCTTCTGAGGTTGCTAAAATGAGTACCCAGACTGTTGGGGGCAAATTAGCTCACTTGCTAATTAGCTTACTTGCTGTTCACCACTATGATCTTTGGAATAGCGGTATATAAATAAAACAAATTATTATTATTATTATTATTATTATTATTATTATTATTATTATTATTATATCTTTGGATTGGTAAAAATATTGATGTATTTCTAAGCAAGTGATGTTCTTTTAAAAAAAATCAGAAGATCAAAAGGTCTAATATTTTTAGCACTGTATATGAAACAGGTTCTAAACTTTACAGGGTTTTTGGTTTTGTCAGTCATGCAGGTTTCAAGATTTATGGGCCCAGTGATCCATCTTGAACTGCAGATTGCTATAATGGACTAAAGTACTACAGAGTTCTACAGATATCCAGTTCCAGATTAAAATCTTCTCACGTGAAGCTCATTTCCTTCAAGCATATGCCTCCATAGCCATGCCAAATGTACATGACAGCCCTAAACAGACTTATTATGTATTTTTGCTAGCTTTTTTCTTCTTTTCTGATTTCCTGCTCTCCACTTTCATCTCCCTCACCAACCTCCACTGCAGATAATGGTGTATTTGATTAGCCTGCCTTGGAGCTGCACCAGATCCTGATCGATTTATTGACTCTGTCAGAGAGGCTAGTACAGTAATTGTTACAAGAGCAGAATGGAAAGCAAGAGCATGTCCGTGGGAAAAAAACAGCATTTCATTCTTTCCTTACCTTCTTCCTTTTCCTTATTCTATAGATCTTGGTGTGTTTATGTAACAGAGAGGACTTCACTTAAGATAATCAGCTCCTTCCTACATTATTAATTGTGTCAGTTAAGGTGCTACTTGGTGACAAACCTATCATTGACATCAACTTAACCCTACTGGGGTGGATTTGCATCCCCTAAATGTTAAAATTTTAATATAATTTTAATTATTATATTATATTATATTTATTATATTATATTATATTATATTATATTATTTGATCCTGCCATTCTTTTATGGTGGTTTTCTTTGATTGATGTTAGGTCATCTATATGATCAGGCTTGGTGGGGGGAAATTGTGAACTCCAAGAAAATTAAAGCCTTGTTACAGTCATCAGGGTAAACTACTAGGATAATAAGAGGTGATATGATAGCCCTGTTTAAATATTTGAAGGGATGTCATATTAAGGAGGGAGCAAGCTTGTTTTCTGCTGCTCCAGAGAACAGGACCAGGAACAATGGATCCAAGCTGCAGGAAAAGAGATTCCACCTCAACATTAGGAGGAACCTCCTGACAGTAAGGGCTGTTCGACAGTGGAACACACTTCCTCGGAGTGTGGTGGAGTCTTCCTCCTTGGAGGTCTTCAAATGGAGGCTGGATGGCCATCTGTCGGGGATGCTTTGATCTGGATTTCCTGCATGGCAGGGGGTTGGACTGGATGGCCCTTGTGGTCTCTTCCAGCTCTATGATTCTAAGATCATCCTAAGTTTCAGCAGGCATGCATTAGTGCTTGCCATTCACCTCATCTTCCTGATTGCCTTGCCACCCTTTCTGATTTGACCAAGCTGCCTGGCACACACCTCACCCACACCCTATCCACCTGGTATAGCCATTGATGGGGTTGGAGTTCTGCTGCCACCTGATGTCTTCTTCCAAGTCTGGCAAAGCTGCTGGCTGGACCAGGAAAGAGAAATGATGATGGGGATGAGTCTGCACCCCAACACTACCAGCCCACTGCCAGCCCACCAGCAACCGCAGGAGACTTCAATTCGCTTTTCTCTTTTCCACCCAGCCATCCCCGGGGGGGGGGGGGGTGCTGCTGTAGGTTGCCTTGTCCTCTGTTCCCACCTTCTCCATTTCAGAGAAGAATTTTGGTTGTTGCCTAGTCAGCACAGAATTGCAAACCATGCAATGACTATATAATGGAGTTGTGATGGTGCAAGTCTGACTTAGAACATCATAATTTACTAACCGGGTGGCAGCCAGTATTTTAGTTGTTGTACAAATTTTACTGCTGAGTTTCAAAGCAAGGTTCTCAGTGTTGGGCTCACTATAAGCAAAACAGGGGACTGTGATAACATCAGGAAATTTGGATTCATAAGGAAATTTTTATTGCTATCTCAACATCAGGAAATTTTGATTGCTAACTCAAAATTTGTCAAAGTGTTTTTGTTGTCATTCAAGTTGCAGAAGAGAACATGAATTTAAAATTTCAAAGTTTGGGACAGGATACTAAAAGTAAAAGTGTGAACCTGCTATAAAATAATTGGAAAATATTTTTAAAGGACTAGGAAACACTTGATAGCTACCTGATGCCCTACCACTGAGATTCCTGATGCAGTGGGGGAAAGGGAGAAAAACAAGAGAGGGCTAAAGCACACCTGCTCAGGTTCCTGAACTTTCTCTCACTCACACACACACACGCACACACACACAAGACTCTTGGATAAAATGTCCTCCAGTAAAAAAGGGGGTGGGATGGGAAGACTAATGAACTTTTTTGGGGGGATATTAGCTATATGGCTGAGCTAAAATTTGCTGGAAAACAGGAGAGGGGATTATAAGTCATTACTACTAAGATTTTTGAAGGTTAAAGAGTGGGTGGGAAGGTTGGAGAGGCTCTTTGGTTTACTGCTAGAAAAATTCCTATGGTTAAAAAAGGAAGGGGCAAGAAAACTAGAGGCCCCAAGGATGTTGTTTGGAGTATTGGGGAAGTATAGGGTTGGAACTAATATTCTAAAATGGTTGACAAAATGGTTGAAAGACATGTTTTTCAAGTTTTGAGAAACCCTGATGAGAAAAATCATGGACTGACGAGAATCTTCCCAATTCTGGGCTTATGCTGTGCAAAATTTCCATATGGTTACTTTGCACAGAAAATGCTGAAATTATTAATTGCTACCTTCATAAACACAGGGTCTGATGTATTTCAGCTAGTTAAGTATACGCTGATAAGGATTCCAGGCAACATTATTAAAATACGTGCACTCTTGTTATAGCATGAGTTAGGAGTTTATCGCACAGCCATTTCTGTCCCACAAAATCTGCCGGCTAAGCAGAGCTGGAGGATGGCTTGTGGTCACCCTGTGACAAAGTCTGCATTTTTGTGAGTGATAACACCCATTTTTCCCCGTTCAGTCCTGATCCTGTCCCGTGCCCAGATAGGGCAAAAATAGCTGTGTGATAAACTCCTTAGATGATGGATTAAAAACTGAAGAACTATGAACAAATAGAAAGGAAATCAAGCCTCCATTTCAAAGAACTTTCAGGAAAGTTCAGATGTTACCACTGACAGCTATTTTAGTCTGTTATTTTATCAGGTGCATGGCCTGAGGAGTGAGTTGCCTGTGCACTTGGAAAAGGAGATGTTAGGCTTTTATATATGAGACTCACCAACTGCAAGCTACATACTTCTGTCACCAAAGGACAATTTGAACAAACTGAAAGATTTTAATTGATCCTGAAGAAAATCTATCTCATGCTATCAATTCCTATATATAATACAGTAGAATACAGTAGTATTGACAAACTGAACAAAGATGCCTAAAGTTAGATAACATCTACTGTAAGAGGTAAAGTAAACCAGATTAATTAATTAATTATAGGTTATGAATATACAGGATATGTAGTTTTTTAAAAAATATATCTATGAATAATTTTTAAATTTGTTAATATGGCCCATATTTTATATAAATTTACAATACAATACAATTTATTGAGTAGCCCAAGGGCCGTTTCAAAATAACATAATAAAAAAAGCAGTATCCAAAAACACAGCTATATATTAAAATGATAACTTTATACAGTGACTAGATGGCAATAAACCTCCATACAATATAAATACATATGCATACCTAAGCGTGGCACCAGAACCAGAACATGCACTACTGTCTACAGCTTAGGTATATCTAAAAGATATACAATATGTGCTAAGAGATACTTGTAAAACAGATAAATAAAATAGTTAACAATTAAACATAGTAGGTAAGAAGTTTTACCATAGGAATAATAGGTCTGTAATAATGTGCTTCAAAGCGCGCAGTGTGAGAAGGGGGTTGTCTAGATATAACCCCTCTGAAGAGGAACCATGCACAAAGACAATCGTCTATCACCAGCCCCCAGTAATTGAAGAGAGGACAGTAACACATTGGGCCCGTCACAGGATGAGTTCAACAGGGATTCCATCTGACTGGCACCGAGAGTAAAGATCAAACAACACACGGCACATATTGTACCACCTTATCGTCAAAAGGCGACACTCAATCAACAAGTTGTACTATTTGTATGTATTGACAATATTGTGGTAGACAATTTGAGGAAGATACAGATTCCAATTGAACTGAATGTGTCAGTACAAATCAGTTCCCCTCCCTGATTAGAACAGTTTGGTAATAAGGATTGTATCCAAATAGTTACATGGAATGTTGCCGGTTGGAAAGAAGGTGTGAACACTGGACTCAGTGGGTTTCTGTTCTAAATTTTGAATGTTGTTGTTGCTATTCAGGAAAACGATGGTTAACTGCAGAGGATGAACCATTAAAAAGACTCCCGGGCTTTCAAGTTGTGATATCCCTGCCCAAAAATTAGAAAAACCAAGGGAGAGCTTCTGGGCGGCCTTTGCACTCTTATATAAACAAGATTTGCACTGGCAAGCTGAAGATTTTATATAAGGGGGATAAATATTCTCATTTCTTAAGTTATTAAATTGCACATACAAGGTGGTTAGAAGTGATAATGTGATAATAGTATATATTCCAATCCTCCTATTTCATCTGCCTTTTCTTTAATACCAACTTGTTGACTTGTTATAAATGTACTAACTAAGATTTCTGGTGACTTTAAGAGATGAAAACTGCTACAGAATTCAGGTTCCTCTGAATTTCGTAGTGCTATTAACACCTATAACTTCAGTTAGCTGATATTTGCAATAAATACTTTTCCTCTTTATTTTTTTTTTAAATCACTGATTATATTCTATTTGAAAATATATGTGCAGAAGAAATGGAGCAACTTTCATCTTTCACAGTAAAGAGAGGACAAAGGTCAAAATATCCATTTTCCTTGCAGGCTGTAAGTGTAGTTATAGTCTAAAAACCATCTTTGTAAAAATAATACTGTAGCACACCATATTCATTATTTTTCAAGGATTCCAATGCACTTTTTCTCTGTTAATAAGTAATATGAATGGCTCTCCTTTTCTAATTCTGGCAAGTATATTAGGCCTACTTTGAAAACTTCTAGTCAATCAAATGATTATCTCTTTGCTGAGATTAAGTTTATCAATGCAACCTAGATGAAATTTTCATGTCAACATTCAATACAGTATAGCTGACTTTAGTGGAACATAGATTAACTCTAATTTATCTGACTAATGCCAGTGCTTATAGTTAGAGATGTAAATCTTTGTTCATTTTCTCACATGCAGAAACAAATAATTTCTCCCTGGTGGGTGAAATTACAAGACTTTTTGTGCATTTTTATTATTTCTCATATATTGGGATTTGAGAGTAAAAACTTTTTTTGCACCAAAAAATCAATTTTTATGCAAAAAGATGTGTTTTGCACAAACATTTAGCAAACATGTTCCCTTTCCCCCTTCAAAAAAAAATCTTGGGGCAGTTTCCATTTTCTCAATGGGATGTCTAAACCAACCAAGACCATCTTCCTTGTTGTGGACAAGCAAATATGTGAATATTGTTTGTGTTGCAACCCTACAGTGCTGCATTCACTCTCTTCTGTGCACAAGCCCCATTTATTAAATATGGCTCAAGTCCAGTCTATTTGTAGGATTGTAATGAATCCCAGATGTTAGCAGGTCGTTTTGTGCCTGGTGAAGTGCCCACAAGGTCTGACATTTCTAACATTTTATTTAAGCGTGTGAAATAATGAGCTGTGTTTCAAAATGTTGAGATTTGAAGATAAATAAACACAAAAATGAGGTCCCCATTTTTTAGTCTTTTCAAAGGGCCCAATTAAAAGAAGTAATTATTATTTTTTGCTATCATTACTGCATCTATTAATCTGTTCACATGGCTATGTTACATACTTTGAGAACACACCTGCTACATTGCATGCTTTGAGTAGTGGGACTGGGGAAGGGGTAATGGTGCAAATGAGCTCCCCTTACAGATCAAGCTGAACAAGATCAAATGCAATAATACCTAAGATAATAGCAATGAGCCGTAAAATACAGCCAGGAAAACATTCTTCTAATAAAGATTAACAATAACAATTAGCACCTCAAACCCAATACTAAAATAGCACGAATGTTAAAAACTTCAAAAAGGAAGGCTTATGACTGTACTCAGTACTCCCTGATAAATTCAGCAACCCATTTATTAGAACTGTAAATTATTTTCAGTAAAGCAGTTTTCATAAACTGCTGCATTTTAGGTGGAAAAACTTCTATTCTCCTTCTTGGGGAGGGGCTTTCCTTCTGGTGGTTCCTGCAAGATACAACAGTTTTCCTAAACTTGTCCATGTTGTGATACATGCACATATCATTTAAAAGCAGTGATATTTATACCATTTTCCCAAACTTTTTTTTTACAAACATGCAGATCTGCTGAAATAATCATTAATTGTATGAAGGTCAGTTGACTAATCAATAAACTTGTTGTTGTTGTATGAAGGTTGACTATTTAAATTTTCTAAGAGTTCTTCTTTAATTATATGGTCGTTTAAACTATAAATAACAGTCACCTTTATTTTTCATTTCTTCAGTCAAAGTTTGTTTTTTGCAAATTGTCCTTGACTTTAGTTGTCCTTCATGGATGACGCTCCAGAGCCTGCCCCTCAATACTGTCTACGTTTTTCATTGTGTTCCAGGATATTCAATTCAATGTCCTCTGTTAACCAAGGACAGCTGTGGTGGGCTCCTCAAGCCATTTTTCTATCTAGGCCAGAGGGTCACTGCAGTGAAATGTGAGACTTGGCTTCGTTCATCTCTGAAAGCTCTGCATATTGCTGCTGTCTAGGCAAACCTGGGGGAGTCAGGAATGTTGGACCCAGAAATTGTATAAGATTGGATTAATTGCATGGACTAGATTCAGCTAGAAGCAATGAAAGAAAGTTCATGTTTGGGTCAAAGGGAATTATATGTAATTTCACCCTTTGGGGTATATGTTCAAGATCATTTAACAACAAATTTGTTCCTTAATGAAACAAAAATACTTCTGTCCAAAATCAGAGATGTGGCAAAAAGCTTGATTTATTTCCTTTTCCCCTATGTAGAAATGGGAAAGTTCTAGGATATAGGTATTGGAGGAACAGGAAAAACGAAGGCATTGCACTCCACATAGCAATTCCTTCCCCACAAATAATGTTTTCCTTCTATCCCTCAAATGCTAGCATCTCAGAGAATGACACACTGTGGTTCATTTTCAAATACTTTACTTATATTTACTTTGGATGCCTAAAAGGCAGCTGAGGATCATTCATTAGGAAGTATAGATCTTGTACCTACAGCTCGCAAACCCTCCTTTTAAGCCACAAGATCCCTTCCCAATCATTTCTAAATTGCTGTAGAGCAGTGGGGTGAACAATGTTGTGTCCAGCCCTACTCCTATTTGAAAAACAGCACAGTTCATAGGGGCCTAACACACACACCCAAACTTACCTCCTTGAAATTTGGCTGATTAATCCTTTTCTTAGAGTCTGTACATTTTGTACAGATGTGTTATTACTGATTTTATTACATAGCATATTTTATATACTGCCTTTCAAAACTGTAGAATCTTCACAAAGCAAAGGATGTACTAAGTCAACAAATAAAATATTGTTGTCAAATATTGTTGGGCTATACAAGTGTTGATTAGTAAATACTCCCATCATACATCACCTCTAGCTAGGTTAGCTGGTTCTGATGGGCAGTGCATGGACAACAACACAAGGAGGACCACATATTCCCTAATTCTGAGTGTGGTTGTTTTTAACACTTCATCTGATGGCTACTTTGAGTCTTGTAGTCTGATCGGGCAAATTGTATTAATGTCTTCTGGATTTCACACTCGGCCCTGTCAGCAGCCCCCCACCCCCCCCTCCCCAGTCTTCTGAGTCCCACATGGCCATGGTTGTGCAAGACCTAGAAGGCAGCCTCTTCCCCCTGGCTTTCTGCATGGCCATGGCCATGCGGGACCCAGAAGGCAGCCATCCGCCTCACCTCCCAGGTGTACTGCCCCATTGGGGGACACCTCTCTCTGGGGTGTCACCCAGTGCAGTCCACACCACCTCAAGCCCTAATGACACCACTTGGCATAGGGAGCTGGTTGTGTTTAGCCTGGTGAAAAGAAGGTTAACAGGTGACTTGATAGCTATGTTTAAATATTTGACAGGATGCCATATGGAAGAAGGAGCACATTTGTTTTGTGCAGCTCCAAAGATAGGACACAAAACAATGGAGTCAAATTACAGGAAAAGAGATTCCACCTAAACATTAGAAAGAACTTTCTTGATGGCACCAATCCTTGCAGCCAAAAGGGCACATTTTTTTTCTTATTCATTGCGGTGGCAGCCTCCTCCTGAGGAGGGAACTGCCACTGTAGTGAAGCCTCAAGGGGTGTCTTTTCCCTTGTGCTTCATCACTGTGATGGCCTCCTTCCTAGTTAGGAAGGCACCACCATGGTGTAACTGGGAGGGACACACTTGCCGTTCTTTTTCACCAAGGCAGCAGCCTCCTCCTGATGCACTCACCTCTTTTCACCCCGCAGCGGGAGGAGGGCACAACTAGGTGTCACCCCTCCTCTGAGATTTCCCCTGGTGCACACTGCCCCCCCACCCCCCGGTGATGCCACTGCTTGATGGTAAGAGCAATTCAAAAATGCCCTGCCACATAATGTGGTGGAGTGCCCTTCACTGGCGTTTTCGAACAGAGGCTGTGTGGACATTTGTTAGGAGTGCTTTGATTTTGTATTTTTGCATGGCAGGGGGTTGGACTGCATGACCCTTGTGGTCTCTTCCAACTGTATGATTCTAAGAGGGGGAAGGGAAACTTTTTTTTTACAGCTACCAAGGGAAATCCCTTTGATTCTAGCTCCTGACTGAGTGTATCTTTAACCTTTGCATAATTCCAAAAGATCCCAGATTGTAGATTTTTCAAATAGGTAGTATCACTGAAGTTTAGCAGAACCACATCTTACTCAGATGGAGTGCTAGGTCATGTGGATTAGCAGGGGAAAGGGCAGCATCTGCCACCCCTCAGTTTACATGCAGTGGAATATCGTTGTCAGTTGTTGTATTTTGGGATGCTATCTTAAGTGTAGCTGCAATCCTTATGGTAGCTGGGAAGAAATTGATTTTTCCAGCAACACTGTATATTTGTGAATTGTTCCTTTTGTAATGCAAAGAATTTTGTGGTGGCCTAGTTTCAAATAATCAATTAATACCCATTGACAAAAGACCTGCTCAGTGAGATAGTTGTATTTCCCTGAGAAGAATAACAGGATATATTTTAAAAAAACATTCACCTCTTTTAATTTTTGGTCTAAAACAAAAATTAATTTTATGAAGTAGCTCTGTATCATTCAGATTTTTGCTTTTTGACACTGAACACTGTAGACTCTCATATTTTCACCATGATCATCTTATAATAGAAAATATATATTTAGAAACAGTTCAGACTAGTTCTCAAAGTATTCACTGAAGTCATTCTCAATAATAGCAGAATAGTAGTACTTTGGCCACATAATGAGAAGGCATAGATCACTAGAAAAAATAATAATGCTAGGACAGGTAGATGGTAAAAGAAAGAGAGGAAGATCACAAACCAGATGGATAGACTCAATCAGGGGGGATTAAGAGCAAGGGATTGCAGGATCTGGGTAAGGCAGTAAGGGATTCTTGGAGATGTCTCATCCAGACGATTGCAATGAGTTGGAACCAACTCGGAAGCTAACAACAACAACATGCCTCAGACACCCTCAGACTGTTTGAATGTGGCATGTGTGTCCATATTCATCCCTCCATATTTGCAGCTTTGATATTTGCAGATTTGATTATTTGCGGATTTGATTAATATGTTCTCTCAAGAAATATCTAGGTCCTCCAGTGGAACTCTGTGGTCAACTTTAACTAAAAGTTGCACTGAAAGACCTAGAGATTCCTAGAGATAATACTTTACTAGGCATTTGTAGCTCCTCCAGCGCAGTTCTATAGTCAGTGTCTGTCTGACGTTGACCAGAGTTGCAGTGGAGGACCTAGAGATTCCTAGAGACGTGTCCTCTCAGGTAAAAAACATGGTGTTTTTGTTATTTGCGGTTTTTCCATATTCACGAGGGTCTTGTGCCCCTAACCCTATCGAATATGGAGGGACAAGTGCATTTACTATTGTTTGCAATTAAATCAACATTATTTCATGTCACTATGATTTTGGGAATAACACCATCTCTTTCCTCCAGGGAAAGTAATAACTCTTTAATCTGCAACTATACAAAACTACTGATTCCAAGAAAAGAACAATAGCTATATTTTATATATTTAAATAAATTTTTCCTTGTCATCCTTTTAAGATGCCTTGTAAGAAGGTCTGTTGTAGATCAGTCGCTTCAGAAACCCAGGCTGTGGTTTAAACTGAATAAAAGTGCAAGTGCAGTCTTGAGAACTAACTAACAAAAGGATTTTTGCAAAAGCAACAATAGGAGAAAGTGCTAAGAAGAACAAAGAGGTGGTGAAAGTCTGTACTAGTTAGAATACTGGGACTGTTGGAAGAAATTATGTGCCTTTAAAGAAATAATAATAATAATAATACTTTAAGTGTAATGCTATATGTAAATAATTAGGAATATATTGTTGTACTTTGTACCCTCCTTTTCTCTCTGCCTTAGTTAAGTGGAAACTTTTAATAACTACAGCTTGAAACTTGTGCCTCTGGGTCTCAAATGCCTGAGAAAGCACTGCAGGCTGTAACTGCAGAACATTCCTTTGCTGGGCCCTGGAAACAGAGCAAGCTAGCACAAGAGAAGTTCAGAGAGATCACATGTAAATGAAGGCTGGCTCTAGGCTCCCAAGGAGCATTTTATTTGGTTTATATCTGAACTTGAACTTTTAAATGCATTCCAATGGGACTGGACATAAAGCTTTGCTGGGTACAGCAGGAAACCATTTTGTTCTGTGTACAGTCCTGTTGCAAAAAAGTAGAGTTAAAAGAGAAGGGAGGGGGAGGGGGAAGAGGTAGTTTTATATCCCAGACTTTAATAAAATACAAAGTGTGAAGGGAAGACACATTTCCAGCTTTCAGAAGCAGGTGACGGACATATGTCAGGGGAGCTGTGTTTGGCCAGGATTTCCTGGCATATATCCAAAGCATGTCTAGAACATATTTCTCCTTCACACTTGTATACATGTATAGATAGCAAAACAAAACTGTCACATAAAACATGACTGAGCTTATAAGTATGGAGGAATGTGTTCTGTGCTGTACATGTATTAACCTGCAGTGTTTCTGTTCAATTCAGATCATGCCTTCATTGCTCATAAATATATATTATTGAAAACAAAATGTAATTTTAGGCTGAGTTACATGTGACAGATCGATGACAGACATCATGCAGGTCATTATTTCTTAAATGCATAGCATGTCCTCCATATTGAATAGTCCCAGTCTTTATCACCAGAGTTTGTTGGCTTTCCTTCTGTATAGAGTGGCCAAAACTCTCAGAAAGGCAGAGTTGATTCCAGTGGTATACATAGAAGTGTCTTTTATTTTAAAGTGGGACTCCTCTCTTTCTTATTAATGCTATACATCCAGCACTTCGACAAACAGGAATTTGTCATTAAGTTCCCAACATATGGATCAACAAAACTCTAGCCATTTATGCCACCTACCCCATCTCATTGTGCCATCTGCTATGTCCCTGATAAATTTCAAAAGTTATTTCTTACTTCTTTATTTCTTTATATTTATATGCCACCTTTGTCCCAGAAAAGGACCCAAGCTGGCTCAGTTCTGGCAGAAGTTTTGGGGAATATGCAGACTGGTTTGTGTAAGATTCATGCCTACCCATCCCTCTGCATGATCAAGGCCTTGCCTTGTTTTTGTTTATCTTCTCTTTCTTTCCTGTATTTTTAAAGTTTCCATTTTATTTTGATTCTTTTTTCTCCATAGTTTTTTTAAATGTATAATTCCACAATGGGCAAACTAGTAGATGTGAAAGTAATAACCGCAAATGGTTTAAAGTGTAGGATCAAGAACTTAATCCATGTCTGACATGAGAGTATCATCACAAGTGGCACTGTAGGCTTTTCATTATATATCTGATAGCATCAGTATTATAATTGGGCAGGAAAGAGGAAGGAATTCTTTTACTCTTAAACTCTTACTCAGAAAACTTTCAACTAATAATAACAGGGGGAAGGAGGAAGAAACACTGCAGATATTTTTAAAAATACTGTTTGGCACTTTAAGGATATCAAGTAAATTTTTAGTACTCTAATCTCTACTATGCAGTATATCAGGGAGGGTGGAACCTGCTTTTTATGTATGCTTTAGAGTAGCCAGTAAGTAGGTAGAGACAGCATTTGTATTCCAGTAAGAAAACCTTGATGTCTAACAACAAAATAGCAAGCAACACTTTGGAAGTCTCTGAAAGATTTCATCTTGCTTTCCACTTAATCCCCTTGCTGTACTTCGGTTCTCAAGTAACTTCCATTCCACAGGCTTACTTTAATGGGTACAATCTATTTTTCATGAAAAAGCAGGAAATAAGCTGTCTTTCGTGGAGGAAAAAAAAGATTTACAAAATGTAATCATTGTTGAAATATTCCCTTTGAACTTGCTTGTCCGCAGGGGTGTCTGGCTCCCAATATCCCCATTTCTTTAGAACACCCTTACTAGTTCTTCGAGTAGATCAGGTACACTGGTGGTTCACTTCTTTGATGTCTTGAATGAATGAAAGGAAAGCATAATAAAAGGGAGCTGTTGATCAAGCATAAAATACTCTTTAAGCTGACAGAATGGCAGAGTTAACACATCCTAAGCTGCTTTTAGATTTTCCTCTCCCCCCTACTCATTTTCCTGTGCTTTGTGTACAGTGGGGGTTTGTATTTTTAAAAAGCCTCTGATCTATGTAGTATGCCCTCGTATAACAAAACCAGAATGGGATTGTTTCTTTCTCTTGTTTGCCTGACTACTCTTTCATTTCTTTCCCTTCCTTTCCGCCCTCCTCTCTACTAGGAAAATCTGAAGTTTACTATTACTGTAGCAGTCTTTGAGTCTGTGACATGAAAGTTTAGGATGTGCATTTAAAGTAAACTTGGTAATAAAATAAAACAAGGAAATGCCTTCTTCAAAAGCATGGCTTTACCCTAAGACAAAAACAAGAATCTTAACATCTCTCTTAAAAATATATATTGTCAAATTATTTTCTTTGTAGTCTAAAGGAAAGTGAAAGTTTTCTTTTTATAGCTCTTATTTAGATCTTATATTCCTACTCATTATCTATACATCATATTCAAAGTGACATCTGTCTTGCTTACTAAGATAATATTTCAAGGATTTTGCAGTGATGATTCTGTACTATATTATTTTCAGACTACATGGGACTAAGTTACTGTTCAATCAACCTTTAAAAGGTTTTCTTCAGAGGTCCTTTGTAATTATGCACAGTACACAGGAAACTTCCTGGATTAACAGATAGATGTTCTTCATGTTCAAAAGTATGGAACTAGCAGAAAGAGCCACTGCATGAAAAATTTTGTGTAAGGTTTTTGATGGGCTTTCATTGAGTATAAAGAATGGAACTAATGAGTGAGAAAGGAAAATCTTGATGGGGCTACAGTCATGAAATTCAGTCCAAATAGCTTAGAAGAGGAACATGTTTGTTAGCCCCAGCGATGGAATGGTATAAATAAGTCAACATAAAACAGAAGTGCATTTCACATAAAATGTACTGTGAGCTGAACTCTCTGTTTCTAACATACCATTCTTTAGACTGCCAGTACTTCTTCCTTGTCCCTCCATGTTTGCTTACCTGTTCACTTGCACCTGCTCTGATCTTGACTGAGAAACAAAGCATTCCAACAGTGGGTACTTCTAACAGAAGGAGGTTAATGTGTCTTCCATCTCTGCCATGCTTTATTTCTGCTCCAGAAGATGAGGGAAAAAATGGAGTATTAACAACTGGTTGGACAACGAAGCAGGGAGAGGAATGACTGACACAGTAGCAGAAGGTTCCCTGGTGTGGCAAAACCAGACATTAATATAAAAACAGAGGTCAGGCAGTCCCAGTGTAATGCACTCTCTTTTTAAATTAGGTGTGATTTCAACCTGAACAGTCAGCAAGCAGAAGCCCTATTTTAAGCTATGACATGTAACTTGTAATTCAACTTGATATGGTTGATATATCACTGCTTAAAAGACAGTACAATGAATGGTCAGGAAGATTTCAACATTTTTCATGTTGGGCAATTTAGACCAAAATCCTACAACTTCATAGGAGTAAGATTCATTGAAGTAAATGGAATTCTTCTGTAGTAAGCATGCATAGGATTGCACTGTAAACCTTTGATAAATTCAAGAGCAGCCATTTACATTTTGTTCTATTTTTTCTCTCTGAAACTTGAAATGTTGACTCATCTGTTGGTGGCACATCATGCGTTCTTATGTAGAAGCATTTATTATTCTTCATGGTCTCTGTGACTCATACAAATGGGTTATCTGCGCCTGCACAGTGCATAATTCAGAACCTCCTAGCACTGTCATGCATGCATTTTGGAAGTAGTCCTATCCTCTCCCATACACCAAGCAGATGCCAATTGCTTTTAGTCCACCACAGCAGCAGTGCCACAGGAACCTATTCAAGCATTTTCACTACTTTTGGTCAGATATTTCGGTACATCAACATAGAATTAGTTACACAGACTACATTTTTCTCAACGTTTGGGCATGTCTACTTTTAGCTGATTGGTATTTTGACATAGGGTTTACCTGACAACATGTTTGCTTCATGCATGTCATAATAATTCTTCATTTATTGCCTCAGTAGGCACTTTTTAAAAGTTTGTGGAGTATTCTGGAAAGACTCCTGAAAAGGATGGATATTCAAAATACTTCCTTTGTTTGGAGGAAAAACACAACATGGAATCCGGCAGGCACTTCACACTTTTAAAAGAAGATGGGCCTCCCTCTATCTACCATGATCCAGCCTCAGAGGGAGAGAAAGGCAGGCCAGCTGTCAAAACTCTTGCCACAGGTTGTTCCATATCTAAGGGCAGCTGAAGAAAAAGTCTTGAGGGTGACAGTTACCAACTCAGTCCTGGCTGATTGGATTAAATGTCCCCCAGAGTACCTGAGTGTACAGAGCAGAAATAAATCTCTTCATACCACTTCAGCGTCTTGTCCATTTCTGCTCCAACAACTTCAGCTTCATCAGTATGTTTGGCCCTAAAAAGTTCTCTTGTGGGATCTCCTTTTGTTCACCAGTGAAGAAAAAGCCAATTTCAGCAAGTCACCCAACCCCAGGTCAGTCCCTTGATACCAAAACATTTACATTGGTAGCATCATCTTAGACCACTCATAGATGCCACCAAAAAAAGAAAAGAAAAGAAAGAAAAGGGCTGAAGACCATTGAGCTCATACTCCTCTACAACCCCTTTTGACTGCTCCAGAACAGTTACAGACTGAGGAGGTACTGATTCCACCATTGGAGACAGAAGCCTCCCTTATTTTGCTGGGGCCTGCTCACTCTGTTGAGTGTGAAAGGTCTTCTAACCAATCTCAGGAGTGGGCTGTTACTCCACAAATATTGGAGACTGGAGTGGAGGATGCAATTATGGATTCTCCAATTTTACCACAACTATGGAGATATTGCTAGTTTTTCCAATCTCTGTAGATGTTCAGGTTGCAACTGTGGTTTCTGAAAGGCCATCTCCTTTGACGCAGCTGGCTTCAACAGTAGTTTCAAAACCTTGATCTCAACCACATATTGACTCTATGTATTGAAAAAGAGTGCAAGAGACATTATTCCTGCTCTCCATCTCATGTCAAAAGGATGTGTAAGAAGCATAAATTTTGATCCTATCTTGATCATCTTCTTTAGGTTCGTGAAAAACCAGGTTTAGAAGCCCTCAATATGATTGTTGTAAGTATACTCCACGACATTAACAGGAATATTCATTGAGACACAAGGACTATTCCTCCCCAGGGTATTGTTGTGATGTTCTTTATTATGAGGTATGGAGAAGACATGGCCACTATAAAGCAGTACTGCTGCATTTTTATGCTGAGTGGTCTCCAAAATTGTTCCATCATTATCATGGTTGTGACTGTTACAAATGGGAACATGTTTATCATCACTGATACCAACACAGAGAAGTCAGTTCCATCAGTCACCGTATCAATCCCACCACATTCACCGCAGCAGGAATCAAGAGGTCAACTGTCTCTTCCATTATGAGAACAAGAATCATCTGAACAACTCTCTCCAGCCAAGAACAAATCCTCAGCTCTCTTTACCAGGTCTCCAGCTTGATATTGTATTCCATCTCTTGGTTTCAAAAGCTACCATTGGTGCTGCTGAAAAGGTCCATAGCCATTGAGCATGTTCACTCTCCTGTGATATTGACTCCAGCAGTTCTGATGAAGAGTCTGATACATCTTCAAAATCTTTGGCAGCACCATCTGCTAAACTTCCATCAGCCTTAATTGGGGAGAGATATCCAATGTCATCTACAGATGACATCTGATCTTTTGTAAATTAAAAGTAAAATTGTAAAATTGGTGTGTGTGTGTGTGTGTGTGTGTGTGTGTGTTATGTTCCTTCAAGTCATTTCTGACTTACAGTGACCCTAAGGCACCCTATCCTAGGATTTTCTTGCAAGATTTGTTCAGTGGAGGTTTGCCATCACATTCCCCTGAGGCTGAGAGCATGTGACATGCCCAAGGTTACCTAGTGGGTATCATGGCCAAACAGGAATTGAATCCTGGCCTGCAGAGTCATAGTCTGCTGCTCAGATGTTATGTGGCTGTGATTTCTTAGGATTTCCATTGCTTCAGCAAACCAGCCTGGGAATACTTACGCAAGCGACAAGTGCTAGTTTGTTTATGTTTACTTAATTTTTGTACCACAATAAAATTATTTTGCACTTTCAGAGGTGGTTCAACAAGTGATAACAATGCCAATTCCATTATTCACAATTCAATTCCAGATTGTAAAACATCAAAATACTGGAAATTCAAAGGATTTTGAATTTTTGACATTTTTCAATTACTTTCAATTCTGTAAGTAATTGAAATAAAATAAATTACTTTTATTTAAGTTTCCATAACAAAAGTATGGGTACATAACTTTGCAACTGTAACTTAATGAAGGACAACATCAATCCTTTTACAGTATAATTGTTATTTTCATGTTGTCTTGTGGCTGTTGAGGCACTGACAAAATTGTGCAGGACTTGCCAAGAAAACCATATGATAGGTTCACCTTAGGGTCGCAACGTGGGAAACAACTTGAAAGCACACAACAACAATAAGGTATCCACAAAATCTCTGACTATGGTAACAGTGTGTAAATGAGAATCATTGCAGCATTCCTTTGATGTAGTAATACTGTGTCCTTTCTTTCCTGTATATCATAAGAATCATCCATTGATAGCCAGCCAGGTCTAAGTAATGAGGTGCAGGTACATTCAAAGCATAAGACAGTTAAAGGCCTGAAACAGATGGGCCAAAAGTACAGTGGCCAGACCACTGTGGTGCTGTTTGTGCAGGCTCTCGCCCAGACCCAATGTGGGCTGCCGCTGCCATCCTGAACCAGGCTGCCAAAAAGGAGTGAATTTTTTCTGCTCTTTTTTCACCTGGCTCTTTGGGTTTCTGCCCACATTCAGGGCATGTGTCATCTAAACGCTGGAAACAGCATCATTTGGCTCATCTGTTTCAGGCCTAAGTCTCCCTTACCTGAAATTCTTGGGGCCAGAAGCATTTTGGATATTTATTTATTTATTTATTTATTTATTTATTGTACAATTTGCATATACATAATGAGATATCTTGGAGAGGGGACCCAAGTCTAAACATGGAATTTATTTATGATTCATGTGTACTTTATACACATAGCCTGAAAGTAATTTTATCCATAATACTTTTTTATAATTTTGTGCATGAAGGAAAGTGTGTTTACACTGAACCATTAGAATACAAAGGTGTTGCTATCACAGCCACCCATGTGGACAATATTGGATTTTGGAGTATTTCAAATTTCAGAATTCCAGATAAGGGATACTCAACTTGTATTATGCTGTAATTTGTATACAGATATATATACATTTACATTTATGAACATCTTCACTTTGCATTAACATATCTTTTGTCCTGGAAAATGTTACTTTTTGAACTACATTTCAGGGGCTGAGGCTCTGAAAGTCTGTTCATAAATTACATAGTGTAAAATTATGCCAGCATAACTGCACTGGGTTATAGTACCGTGGAGCAGACCATACAACAGTTAATATGGCCCTACACTTCTTTGTTGCACAACAGTGATCTAGCTCCACACCCAAAGCTAAGCATCACACTTACAAAACTGTGCAACTGCTGGTTCAACAGTTTACTTTAGAGTAACAGGGGTTGTGCTGCCCTAACTAGGATACTACCATTGTGCAAACTCTGAAAAAGTAGAACGACTTACATAATTATATTTATACCAGTGTAAAGTCACAATTCAATGGATTTCAGCCAGAATCTCCAGGCAGCAGAATGCTGGGAGTTGTGATCCAAAACATTAACTTTTTGTTCTGATATTATGAATTATAAGCATCTCAAAATTTGATCTGAACAGTTTCCTTTACTTGATAATTTATCTTCAGTCAAGGTCAAGAATTTACCTTGGATCTAATGAAAGTATAAACTGTGGTGGGTGTAAGGTCTTCTCCCAATATAGATGTTATTATCATCATTTTTCCTACCAAGAAAATGGTCAAGTTCTGGCCTCTGCTGCTTTGTCCATATAAACAAAGGTCTTGGTCTTTGCAACTGGGATAAGAGCAGTATAATCCTGTGCTCAGTCTTCCTTCCTAGCAGGAATGCTTGTGACATCTCAACCACACATAAACAACAATATTCCCACTCGCCAAATTGCCTCAAAGTGCCATTTATCAGTAAGAGCAAGACCAGAGGGACCTATGTGATTCTTGACCTTAGGTTTTTGGGAGGACATACTGTAGGATTCTTAGATATGCTGAGAACTTATAAAAGCTACCTTTTTGAACCATGAGTCCCAAAATTTTAAAGAGAGTAGGGCTGTATTATTGGTGAATAAAATGTATGAACACTCTAAGATAACTGGACAAGAGAAGGATCAGAACAGGCTGGGGTGGATAAACCAGATCTCCCACTTAGGTTCTCTGGCCTATTTCTACTGCAGAACCTTGGCCTGGAATGATGTTCATCCTGAGCATATCTTGCCACTGTCTGGATCCCCAAGCTCCTGATGGATGACTGCTGTGTTGAGGTTATTCCTTCTCCTCATCTCTATTAATTTTTTTGTTACACAGTCTTCCAATGCTCTCCTGAGTTCCTTTCTTCTCCCTTAGAACTACCTCTATTACACATACATACACCCCTTCCACAGAATATCCTACATCAGCCCCATAGAGACAAGAAGGAATCTCCTCCATTCAATTTTGTGCAGACTAAGTCCCATCTTGTCAGTCCAGGATTCTCTTCATCAGGGTTTCCCAGCACTAGAGGTATTTTTCAACCATCAATTCAAATACTGTCAATTATTCTTTCCATCACTAGGAGAAAGTGGTAAATGACAATTGGCCCTCCATTTCGTTGGGGATCCATTCCCCCCCCCAAAAAAATGGAGGCTCGCACTTATTCAAGCCCCATAGGCT
The DNA here is from genome assembly GCF_019175285.1 of Sceloporus undulatus. Lineage (NCBI taxonomy): Eukaryota > Metazoa > Chordata > Lepidosauria > Squamata > Phrynosomatidae > Sceloporus > Sceloporus undulatus. Next base: position 88,182,375 of record NC_056525.1, read on the forward strand.
TGAATGCATGTGGCAATGGTGTGCACACGCCATTGCAAATAGAAGAGGTCGCCCCTTTGCATATATTTAATATTCATTAGAAGGGGTGACTGTATATGCCATTCAAACTCTTTGGCGTGAGAATTGGATATAAATTTAGTAAACTGATTAAAAAAACACCTTAGTCATTAATTAAGCATCATCTATGCAGTTTGTCAGAGGCCAGTGTAAATGTATGAATGTCCTTAAATAACCCATTTTGCTTTGAGAAGCAAGCTAACTCGTCACACTCAGTTCTGGATTCCACATTAACAACCTTCTTCCTCAATATTAAACTTTGCCCTTGAGGAATCTATTTAACTTTTGGTGCTTTGGGGGAGAAACAGTTTCTTATATCTTAAAGTAACCACATTTGTTTGTTTTGTCTAACATGATATTATTGAGGGGGATAGATAAATAGAAATCTTTTGAACTGAGTGCATTTGGGTTTGCAGGTTTAATGTTTCAGAGACAGCTATAACTATAAAAATATTCAGAATGGTTTTCAGCAAACATTTGGCCTGTTTCTGTCCTGCTAAGCATATTCAGAACTTGTAGGTATGGACAAATATTTCCACACTCTTTGAAATGTTCTGAATTCTAGAATTGGTGCTTTTAAAAAAAGTTATTTGACTACCAAAGGCAGAATTAGGTGGGTGCATTTTTTTAAAGCTTCCCCCCATTTCCCCCCCAGCAAGCATTAGGTATAGATTGACATTCTCAACGTAATGTAATTGCCATTTCAGATTTCCTGTTTAGAATTCAGTCAAGTAGATATTGTTTATGGTTCATAAAACCTTACTACTGTGAGGATTTTAGGATACTGGCGTTATAGAGTCTCAACTTTCATTGTGCTGTAAATTAGGGAGGGGGGAGTGTGATAATACTCCTTCGAGAACATTAAAACAGAGCTCAGCAATGGTTAAATGGAATTTTATAAGCACATTCAGTGTGGAACTGTTTTGCATTACATGAGTTGAATACCTTAGAGATGACACACATCTGCAGGCACTTTATTAAATCCTTAGTCAGCAGTTTTCAACCTGATGAGATTACTTCTTCATTTGACTGGAGAAAGGAAGGCAAAGATCTTGTAGTGGACTGCAGAATTCTTTTTGATGTTTCACCTTGAGCTCTGGAGAAAGGACAGTGCCATTATAGGACAATACAGAATTGTAATAGCCCAGGGTGCAAGCAAACAAAATGTCTCCTTGCTGGCCCGGGAGTGGACTGGGAGCATTGGGCAGGTATAGGCACAGGCACAGTTTCTTGTAGGATAGTCCATTAAGAACAAGATGTGTGAAATAATCTTCCTGCATGCACCCCAAAAAACCCTCTCTGCTTGCAAACATCTAGTATCCCCCCCTAAAAAAAAAAACCTTTAAGCAGCAGATACTTGTTGTACTTAATGGTAATTTATGAGCCACATATTTTGAGGCTTAAATTGCCTTGTAGTAGTAACTGCAAGTTCATCAAAAGGACAGTTTGACTGCCATTCAAGCAGAAGCCAAAGCATTTGGCTAAAAAAAATATATGAAAGGGTTGTATGGAATTGGAGAGAGGGAGTCTTAAAATAAGCACGTTAAATTCAGTGTGCATTATTGTCCCATCCTCCCGTCCCCATACATACACATAAACACACTCTTGTTGCAAAAATGTGATTTGTGGGTAAGTGCATAGGTATGTGGGGGTTTTATGGTGGGGCCACTGGGAACGTCTATGAGTATTGTAATGTTTATAAAAGGCTGTTAGGAGATCCCTTGGTTTGGAAAAAAAAACTTTGGAGCCAGTTAAATCTGTACATTCTAGCAACTTCTGAAAAGTTGTTGGACTGGGAAAGGGTTAACAGAGTTTCCCATTGTGTCCAGCGTGATTGGTGCCTGCAGGAGTCATATTGACACCCCCAGTGCAGGGTAATTCTACTCCTTTATTGACATGTTGCTCACCAAGAACACAATAGCACTCTGTCTGCAAATCATTGCTAAAATCATCTTTAAAAAAAAAGGGGGGGGAGGAAAGAAAAAAAGTTGGAAAGCCTTAAGGCTTAGACAAAGGCACAAGAGCTGCAGTGCGCAGCTCAAAAAACGCCAGAGTCAGCAACTTCTATTGATTAAAAACTAACCTTTAAAGTAACTCTCAGAGTGTGTGGTTAGCATTTAAATTTAAACATGTCATGAGTTGATTTGTGTTACTGAATACCAACTCTGAAGGAGTTACATTCACATCAGATTTCTTTTTTCCCCCTTCTTTTTCTTTTTTCTAATTCCCTTAAGCAGCTCAAGTATTTCACAAAATGTCAGGAGGGCAGGCGAGTGGGAGAAAGGTGTTTATGGGGAGAGGGTGGGACTGGCCTGAGCCTTGTAAGTTTTCTTTCCCATGCAAACATTCAACGCTTTTTTTATTTTGCCCCACCACCTCAAGCAACCCCCCCCCCCAAAAGTATGTTAAAAAGAAGACGAAAAGAGTGGGGAGTGCAACAACACAATAATTAGCCCTTTGTCTAACTTTCCCAAGTGCCAGAGAGAGGCTGATTAATTAAATATACAAGAGCCTTGGGTTTTGGAGTGGGGGTCTGCTGGCTGGGTAGGTCATAAATTAGGCTGAATAAATACTTCAATGTGTTTGCAGTGGGCCCTGCTACGTCAGAGCCCCTGGACGGTGGGCGGGAGGAGAGGAGAGTGTGTCTTGCTAATGATAGTCACGTCTGGGTCTGTCTGGTTGCTCCTAGCAACCAGACATGATGTAACACCAGGATGAACTTGAACTTGGGGGACTTGAAAAGGGAACAATAGACCAGAGCAATCAATAAAGCCTATTTCAGTGAAGGATTACAGAGCTGCTCTGGGGTAACCTTGTCTGCAAGGCACACACTGAATAGTAAGATGGCTAAAGAAACTTCCTCCTCCACCACCCCCTTTTCTGAAAGAAGTGCAGAACCACTGCAGATTTTTTTTTGGGGGGGGGGGGGGGGAATAAATAAATAAAATAAAATAAAATGAGGGAGCAGGACCAGGTGGCATGGGAAAGTGCACCCCCTAGTGTCCAAAATGTGTGCCGACTTACCAAAATGTCTGGACGAAGTTCATCTGCTCCTCTAGTTTGAAACCTTTTAACCCCACATCCCTAAGGGACATGAGAGCATCCTGGCCTCCAGGCTGGCTGAGTCAAATCCTTGTATGAGTTTTGTGACAACTTTTTAAAAAAATTAAATTGCATTGTTATTTAAGGCTTCGAAAATCATGGTCATTTTACATTCATAACCACATTGAATCAGCAATATATACCATAGCAACTCGAGAGGCATGTATTGAATCGAGTTTGCCTAACACGCAGAGCAAAATGGTCTTTTCCCCAGTGAAGTGTTTGGCTTCCTGCTAGCAGCTCTGTGAACTTGGGTTTTAAACTTTAGTGCTGGACTGAGTTATCTGCCTTGCTGCATTCCTAATGTCATGTCTTGTACTGAAATAGGAGTTCATGCCCATCATCCAAGCAGATATAAACAGTTACAGCAAGTTGTAGGATGTCCCATTGGAAGACATACTTCAGGATAGATTTAGTGGAGATGTGCATTCCTTATTTTGGCTAATGTATTTAGAAGATCGTGTTAGAATCAGTTCCTTATTAGTACTCACTCTCCTGATGATAGTAATACCCTCAAAAGAGTTGTATAGAGCAAACACAAAAGTATATACTTTAATTTACTCAGTGGAGTTAACAATGTCAATCTATTTACAAAAAATCTATTATGACAACATTTCAGGTTTCTGAAGTTTTGTCTTTTGAGCAAATGTTACATAATACAGATTCATAACATCTGCAGTGAAAAAATTGAGAAAAAAAATGTAGCTATACACACAATTATAAATAATACAAAAATATGCCTAAATGGACATCAATACACACACATAAACATGTATTGTTTGTAAAAGATCTAGGAATTGGATGGAAAAGGAAGATATGCATCTCAATTGACTTGAATTTCTAATGGGAATATGTGCTAAAGTCGTATTTATTTAACTACAGAGGACTGTTGGTATCAACTGAGGTTTGATTCCAGGATTCCATGTGGGTAACAAAATCTATGTGTGCTCCAGTCACATTAAATACAGTGGCATAACAAAATGGTGTCACTTATATAAAATTACAAAATTAAGGTTTGTCTTTTGGCATTCTTGTTCCTTTTCAAACCGTGGATTGTTGAATTCGTGGATGCAAAATCCATGGCTAATACCATACTCGCTTTCATCATCGTGATCAATAGGCAGCATTTTCCATTGTTCAAAAAAAAAATAGAAGAAAAAACTGACAATATTAGTTACTGGTAAAATATGTCAAAGCTAGATTGCTGGAGAGTGTGAAAGTAAAGCAAGTATGGTATTAGATTTTGGACAGTTCACAGCAAAACCTACCTCACAGGGTTGTTTTAATAATAAAATGAGAAGACCCTTTGTGAACCAAAGTCCTGGAGGACTGAAGCCATACTGAAACATACCAACGTGTGCCAAAATCCTAGAATCCTGTGTAATTAAATAACATCTCCCAGCCCAGCCACCCATCTTAAGAGGCAGCTGATGAGCAAAGGAGGTCTGTTCATTTTCAAGAACACAAGGAAGATGACGTTTCCTATTTACCCTTCTTCTTCCATCAAAGAGCAAGCCTGCTCCAGGAGTCCTGGTTCTGATTGTTGCAGGTTTACTGGGTGTGATCCTCTTCCTTGTTTCCTGATCAGAAGCTGAATGGACCTCCATCACTGGTGGCTGGTTCTTAAGGTGGACTGAGTGGCATTTATAGCATTTATGTAGGGTTTTCTAAATTTTAAAATAACTACATAGTTTTGAACCATCCAGACCAGTTACAGAGCCATAATTCTAGGTTATAGTCTCATAATTCCAATACTGAATACAAGACTTAAAAAATAATGGTCACATAATAAACAGCATAATCCAAATGTGTGTTTGAATGTTACATCCATTCCCAGGGGAAGATGTGGGGAACAAAATCATGTGGACTGCAAAAAACAGCCCATCTCCACACCAATGGTAATGGTATCTCCACACCAATACTGTTGGCACCCAGAGGCTCTGCATAGTTTGTCCTGGTTCCATAAACTGAAACAATTTGGGCTGATATCTAAAAAAAGAGATTTTATGGTCCATTCTATTTTTTTTTACTGTTTTCATTTATTTTCAACTTGATCTCGTACACTGCTTACATAATTGTATTTTACAAATTGACTTACATGATACAAATAAATATTTATGTTACATTTGTTAGTGATTTTATGAAGACCCTTTGGTCAGGCCCTGCACCCTGTTGGCACAAGCCTTCAGCAACTGACTACTGAAAGCCTGTGCGTTACCATCAGAGATGTAACTGGCAGAGATGTTGAACCTTTAAATATTTCACTACTTATTTATTGTTTGTGCAGTATTTTTAATTTTTTGATTGACATTTTAATAGTATAATTAATTTAATGTATAGGTTACTATGTATAATTTATTGTGTTTTTATTGGAAACTTCAATTGGAAACCAACTTTTCTCTGAGGAGAAAGGTGGGGATATAAAATCAAATCAATAAACAAATTTTTAAATGGCAAAGCAAATCAATAAATTAAAATGTAAATGGCAAACATGCTATCCATATATTAGAATTTTGGCAGCCTTTGTATAAACGAGGGACCTATTTGAATCTTGATATTTGACAGCTGATGTAAAGATACTGTCAACTTTTTTTTAATGGTATTTGCCATTGTATTACTCATGCTCTACAAAGCAAGGAGGCTTTATCCTTGGCATTTTACGCTCAGGAAACCAGAGCCTGAAACCAGAGTTTGAACTACAGTCCCCAGAATCTCAAGCGATGACATTCTTCTTAGACTTGTAATTTAAAAATATAATTATCGAAGCTCTTGTCACCACTTGAAATTAGATCGCTGGGGTCTCCTTTAGGTGCAGAATTGATTCTGCAAACTGCTTCCACATTGATGGATTCAGTGGCTTCTTGGTTTCTGAGATAAACCAGCAGCCCTTATTCTGAACCCACTGGGAATGAAATGTATTCTGAACTTTTTGGGAATAAAAGAATTCACATCTTTCAAAGGAGCATCTGAAAGTGTTTTGATAGACATCCAAAATCATTGCATTAGATTTTTATGGTGTGTCATGCAAGACCGAGCCAAGTTGAGGGAGGAGGTTGCTTCTGACTTTCACTTCTTTTCCAGATATGCAACACAAGTTAGAGGACTTAAGGGCACAGCTCCCACAGTATACACAAACTGCTTCTTTGGGTGCACATGGGCAGTGGGAACGTCCCCATAGCACACACCCCACAGGCAGTTAGTGTCTGGGGAGCAGAGCTGCACTTGGGAGTCCCCCCAGCTGCATCAGGACAAGGTGTGTTTCAAAAGAAGATAAAGGATAGCTCCTTCCACAACATCTGAAAAATGCATGCTCTAATTATGCCAGCATATGTCACCAAGAGGATATACAGTGGACCCTTGATATCCACTGGGGTTTGGTTTCAGGAACCTCTGTGAATACCAAAATCTGTGGATTCTCAAGTCTCATTAAATACAATGTGTAGTAAAATGCTGCCCTTTACATAAAGTGGCAAAATGAAGACTTGCTTATTGAGATTTATGTATTTTGGAATATTTTCAAGCCGTGGATGCTTGAATCCATGGATAAAAAATCCGTGGATAAGTAGGGCTGACTGTAATTACAAGCATTAGCTTAGTAAAAAGAGACAAATCAATTTAATGTATATTAAATTTTAGTACAAAAGTTGGTTCCTGATTTAGGACTGCTATATTCTAACCTGAAAGACAGTTCACATGAATACTCTGTCTCATACATTGAGCGTGCACATGAGAAAGGATGTGTCGGATAGCTCCACCTCTGCTAATAATCATCGTACCTTTCCCATCATCATACCTTTCCCAGTGGCACAGAAACATCTTGTGTGATGTTGGCGATCTGTTCTAGAATGTACAACCATAGTAGAGAACAACCAACACATGGAGGCTATTTTAGGTACCCTTGGTGTAACACTTTTAACACAGGGAACAAAACTTTGAGTTTTGCTGCTTTAACAATCTGAGCTTCTGATAATATTAAGGAAGGAGGAAGCAAAATTTGGTGGGAAACTTGTGCTTAAAATAAAACGTGCACCCCCGCCCAAGTCTTCTTAAAGCACTCAGGAAAATCAAGCTATGTTCAGATCAGTGGCAGCTATAGGATAGTGAATCTGCTTCAGGTTTTAGTCTGAATTTGAAAGACGCTATCCAAGGTTTTGGATGTTAAAATAGGTTCGGCACCCTTGTTAGCTCCTTTAATAAGTGGACAAACATTCCAAACAAATTCACCATCCCACTAACCTGTAGTCTGAACATATGTGAATGTCATCAGGAGTATAGCTTATTTGTTCTAAATACTATAGGTAAATTGTACAGTGCACCCTTCCCTTATGCGGGGGATCCGTTCCGGACCCCCCACATAAGAGAAATACCACATATGCTTGAGCCCCATTGAAAACAATGGGGCTTGTGCGCACATGCGCATGCCATTGCCTCTTCCAGCACATGGCTTTCAGCATAAGCTGAAAGCCGTGTATGATGCGACTGCACTGTATATGGAGCTAGCATGGCATTGTGATTTGAGTGTTGGACTATGACTCTGGAGATCTGGATTCAATTCTCAGCTCAGCCATGAAGCCCACTGGGTGACCTTGGCAAGTCATATGCTCTCAGCCCCAGAGGAAGGCAATGGCAAGCCTCCTCCAAATAAATCTTGCCAAGAAAACACCATGATAGGTTCTCTGTAGGGTCACCATAAGTCAGAAACGACTTGAAGGCATACGACAACAACAAAATTTGGCTGTAGTCTTCAGATTGCTGAAGGTTTTCAAAGATATTGCAAGATTTGCCTGCCTTTCCCTAAATTCCAAACAGCTTCTGAAATCTTCCTATGGGGAGAGAAGCATTCAACACACAGTTTCTGTCACTGCTGCTGATTGACCTTTTCTTCTTAGTTGCCTACATGTCTCCTTGAAATTCCTTGTGCTGTTATTTAAATGGAAGTTCATGGACTGTGCAGTGCTTATGACCAGCTGTGTGACTATATAATGATGTATAAATCTCTTGTTTAGTTTTCAGTCATCTGTATACGATGGGAGAGGAGGCACAGTGTGGTATGACTTCATTGGTTATGTAGTGAATTGGCACAAGAGACAGGGAGATGGCTCTTAATGACTTCTTAAAATTGGAGCTATTGGGTTTACTGGTTAACATGTTGGACTGGGACTTGGGGGATTCTAGTCCCCAATGAGCTACTGGTTTATCTTGGGATAATCACTCTCTTCCAGCCAGGCCTACCTCACAGAGTTCTTCTGAAGATAAAATGGAGAAGAGCGCTGTTTGCCCTCACAAACTAATTGGAGGAAAACTGGGATAGAAATATAACTAAGCAGATTTCTTTCAGCTTCACATATGTATGAGAGTGTTTGCATGGAATGGAAAAGGACCTCTTTTTGACTAAAACTTCCAGAGTCTTCCCCCCCCCCCCAGAGTGTACCAATGAGGGATTTGGGGAGTTTATAGTCTGAAACATGCTAACTTTTCCAAACTCTGAGTTGTACAAAACTACAATGCTGTACTATCACCTTATGTGCCATCCTGTTGAACTCTGGGATTTGTAGATTAATGAGAGGTACTCAGAATCCTCTGCCTGAGAGCTCCTATTGGTATAGTTCAGGGCAGGGAAACTCATCAAACTACAAATCCCGGGTTTCCATAGTATGGAACCATGGCAGTTCAGGTATTATCAAACTGCTACAATTTTGCCATGTGGATATAGCCATAAATTGGCACACATACTAAACATTCTTGCCTTTCTCTTTTTCTTTTTCCCTTGCAGTCCTGGTACCTGGGATAAAACTCACAGCTTCCCACCATCCGCCAGACCGACCACCTGACCCCTTCCCAACTCTGTAACATGGAAGCAGCCGCAGTGCAGTGCAGTTACTTCACCTCTGTGGAAGGGAAGATGAACAGATACTGACAGCAAACAACTGCTCATATTCAAAAATGGCAAACGTTATGGTTGATCAACAAAGGCCATAACATTGTTCGGGGGCATGGGGAGGAGGGGAATTTTTTTAAAAAAAGAAGAACACCTTAGTGACCGGTGTAATTTCTCGTATGGTGCTGGAAAAGTTTGGGCTTCATACTTTTTGAAGTGTTCAATTGGTAGTGTAAGCATTAGGGACACTGGGTAGTAGAGCTAGCCTTCTGGCTGCTTACTGACTTGCTGTTATAACACTTTCCATATGGCGCCTAACTGTTTTACAGTATTTTCACTGATTTTTTCCCCATACAGGTGTGAGAACTTCTTGAGAAATCACAAGGAACACACATAAAAGATAACTTTTGTAGTAGCTGAATTCTGCAATATAGAATTTACAGGACAGACCTGGGGCTTGGGTTTTGTTTTTTGTTTTCTTTTTCTGTAATATATCAATTTTTTTAAAAAAAATTACAGTCATAAGTTAGTTAGATATGTGACATGAATCATAAGAGCATTATCAACAGGTTGATTTCCACCCAAGTTGCAGAGAAATATGAAAGATCAACCTACCGCTGTTCACGTGAAATAGAAAAAAGGTTTAAATGCTGCATTTACATAAAAGCATTTTGACGATTTTCAACAATGACATAAAATTCACATGGAGATGGGGAAGTTGGTCTGTTTTGATAGAAACTGACAGAAGTCAATCAAAACAATCAAATTTTGAATTGAGAAAAGTGCAATTTCATTGGATAGCTAAATATCTTTGTAAGATAGAGATTGTTGAAAATTCTATTTTTGTTTTCCAAGTCCTATCACCCCAGGACTCTAAATTATTGGGGTAAAAAACAGCCTTGCAAGAAAAAAAGGGGGGAGCTATTTTTGCTTTTTATGTTTTTTATTGTTAAACTTGTATCCCTTTAAAAACTGAAGGAAATTTAAAAAAAAAACAGAATTTAATGGTGCTTTTACCACAATATGTTATCTACATTAAATGCTAATTAATCATTTTCTGTTATCAAAGCACATAATTAAAATTAAATCATAATATCTGTTAATTTTATAAGCTAGAAGTCACTATAATAAATTATGCCAATTCTGACAAATCATATGTGTTTCCGGCAATATAGGGTATTTCACTTCTCAAAAAACCTTGGACACAACCCAGAAGTAGGTATGCTTAAACCTGTTGAAACAAGTGACTTTAAGCATGCCTTACCCTGGATTGGATTGTGGCTCTTGAAATAATACAAGAGAGCTGTCCAGAAAGTAGAACACCTTTGTGTCCCTGAACTGGCCTTTTTTTTCCCCTGGACTGCAAAGGCAGCAATACAGAAGCAAAATGCTGATTATACATCTTGTGCCAGTTCAAGGCAAGGACGCTTGCTTTTAAAAAAAAGAAGAGTGTGGACCCCAAATGTCCTGTATCTTATGTACAAAAAAGAAAAAAAGGAAAAGGAAAAAAATAGCAAAAAAATGCAAGTGATTTTTTTTCTATCAGACAGCGGAGCACCCCTTTGCTTCCCATGCAACTTTAAGAAGGTTTCCTATATTATACATATATATACGTTCTGGTTGGCAAGTCTAGCTAATCAGAGAAAGTCTCTGCATGTTCTAGTGTTAGTAACTAATTTTTATATAGTTAATGTAGGGTAAAGTAGAGTGCATTAAGACACAATATTGTAATCCCTAATCCAGGCACTTGCCTTTAAACTATGTTTGTTCAGCCCTTCAGAAGGGTTTCTACTACTGTCCTATACAATCAAGTAAACTGAATTTCTTGGGAAGACACTTTGCTCCTCATCTTTTCCCTAAAACTAATTTTTTTTTGTTTTGTTTTCTTGATTTGCACGAAACAAAAAAAAAATTCCATATCAATGTGCCTTGCCCTGGATAGCGATTATTTGTGGAATTGTTGCACATGTTCCTATATTGAAAGGGGTTTTTTCCCTAGTCAAGCATTTGGAGACACTTTTTTGTAAATGTGACTTTTATGTCAGCCATTGTCAGTTTCAGCATCTTAGAACTGAGTAGTATGTTAGTCGTTCCACAGATAGGGGTAGTGTTTTCTTGTCCTGTACGGTCAGTGGCAGTGCTATTCTAAGATCTGTAGATGCTAGATTATCAGTATTTTTGATGTTGCTGCATTTTGCATCTTATTTGGAGTCTTCCTTTTGTTTTGTTTTTAATTTTTTCCCAGATATATGAAAATATGCAATACCTGCTTATATCATGTAGAAGAAAAGCTTAGCAATTCTTAATTTTTCTTTGACTTTTTTTTTTTTATTTGACCAAAGTCGGTGCTGCAATTGACGCAGTGTGTTTTAGGTGTTTGTCTTTGTACTTTTTTTGTTGTTGTGATTTTTTGAATGCACATGCAGGAAGGGCTCTTCTTAGAGAAGCAGTCAAACTGTGAAGCACTAAGCTGAACCCTGCTTCAAGCAATTTTTGTTTTACAACTGTTCCTTTCACAAGCAAGCCTTAAAAAAAATCCCTTTTTCTTCAGATCCCACACCCATTTTTATTAGCAGATTGCAATCAATCCACATTCAATAAAAAGTATATAATGCCCATTTTTATATGCACGTTTTTAAACTTCCAAGTTCTGAAAATTGTTTACTGGTTATTCTCTATTTAAAGAAAAAAAATGTTTTGGATTTTCATATATGTCAAATAAGTGGTTGAGTAGTCATTTGCTCTGTTGTATTGTGTGATTGTTAGTATTATGGTATCACATCCACTAGCCAGCATCTTTTGCCTTCCCTATAGCACTTAGCAGGGCATTACCTTATTAAGACATATGTGCACTAAAAAAATAATAATAAAAATTAAAAAAAAATTAGCAGCTTTCAGTGCTTCACAGTGAAGGGGGAAAAAAGCCTAGACAAACATTTTGTCAGAACCTTGCTATAAGCCAAGGTATTACCAGTGAATTGGTTGTATATACAACAAAATTGCACCCTTTTTTTAAAAATACAAACAAAGCAAACTAAGCAATAGTTTGGGCAGATAGTTGTTTTTAGTAAGCATGTCGTAGTCATGACCGCAAAGAGAGAGAATCAAAGCTGCCCACTCAGAAGCGATGTAATTTGTATGTTGTATAGTTTTATTGATTACACTGATTTATTCTACCCTATTTTATAATGCAGGACTTTTGTAATGTTGTTTAAATGAGGAAAAATTTCTGTCAAATTAGCTTAGTGGAATTTCTGATTGTTCGTTATAAAGGCAGCATTCATAGAATTGCTTTTTTTTCCCCTTTGGGAACTGGATTTAAGTTTAAAACTTTCCTGTTTCCTTTTTGTATGTATTTAAATACAGTTATTTTTTTTTTCTTCTCTCAATAGTATAGCATATTCCTATGCTTGAGAAGTATAGGCTACTGAAGAACCATTGTAAATGGACATTACAGATATGCTGTATTTTTGAAGGTGTTTTATCATATTAAGTTTGAAGATGGTAAAGTTAGGAAATTCTGGATGGAATTGCAGAAAACAAATTGTTTTAAAGGCTTTAAATGTTAGGTAGGCGGTCAGGGGTGTTTACCAACAGGGGTTGTAAAGTATTAAAGACACTAAATTAAATCTTGGTTCCCATTATTATCATGCAGAAACACAGCAGTTCAGATCTGTTCAGGTGTGGAGAACAAACAGAGTTTTATTCCTCAAAGTAGAGCAGAGAATGGAGATCTGAGGGGAGACAACTGCATGGGGTGTACAGTCTACAATAGAGAAATAATCCTGGGTCACACTTAGCAATCAGATTCACATGCACACTGCCCATTTCAAAATTGCATTTCATCCTTTGGGCAAACAACTTTTCTTTCTGATCTTTTCTTTGAAAACCGACAGACGCACAACACCAACTTCTGCTCCCGTCTTCCACCTCACACAAAATAAAAACAGTACCCCACTTGGAATTGACACTACTAGAAATGATTTTGTTATTCTCTTGACCCTTTTCAAAATAGGACTCTAGCTTTTTCTTATTCTGCACACCCCTGCAACATTGTAAGCATTCATCTTATTATATATATATATTTAAAATGATAGGCCAATATCACCCATGAGTATACCTTGTCTGTATTGTGAACTCTCCTTCTCTTTATAAAGTTAAAGAATAAAGGAATAGAACCTTTTTCTGCTCCACAGTATTCAGTCAGCCCACAGGAATATGCAAATCCCTCTGCCTAGTTTTCTTTCACTATATCCTTTTTGTTCCATATATTTTGCAGCTTTGTAGTAACAGTGTTAACATTCACCGTACACAAACAACAAAAACCCCAGATACATAACATAAACCTGCTTTTTCTCCCATTGTATTTTTTTATAATAATGTCACTTATATTATACTTTGCATTGTGTCTCTAGAAATATCTTCTTTTTTACTTTGGTAGAAGGCCTCCATAGAACAAACACTGCAAACCACAACCAGCATGAAAATGGAAGGAGAGCTTCAATGGCACCTAAAAGTAATACATCTTTCATGAGATCTATTGGGGGAGATCTCATGAAGTGAACTCTGCCTACCAGGCAAGGTTTCCATTAAATCAAGCTTACAAAGCCAATTTTGTCTTGAAGTCAATGCATGTATTACTGTTTGACAGTAAAACCCGGCTATGCCACCATCAAGTCCAAGGCTGTGCAATAGTCTAATTAGTATCGAGTACATTTTCCTTTTATTTTTTCCAATAAAAAAGCAGTGGGATGAAAATTGCTTTGATATATAGCAGGTAACATTGAAGCTATTCCATAGCACTTAACTGTAGTGAATACTGTGTCACCAATTCTGAAATCAATTTAATGTTTAATGCAAATCCATTACATGGTGCTATTACAGGCTGGCAAAATGATTTACAAAAATGTGACAACTTGGGCTCAATTCACTCTGCTTTCCAACAATGTAAATGCATAGCAGTGTTTATCTGCATGAGAACTATGCACTAATATAAATCTGAAAAAAGAAAGAAATATATCAACTTTGGTATCTAGTTTCCGTTTACTACAATCCTTGCCTTTTTGGTCATTATTATAAATGCCAGCTTTAGGACAGAAAGAAAATATAAGAAAACCAGCATAATATCTGATATATTAAAAATGTAGTGCCTGTGAAATCTGTATTATATTGCTCTTCTGAAGTAAGATTTTTCTACACCAGTAGCCTTCGCTGTCTGTCAGAACCTTCTGATATAGGTGATGTAAAATAACCGTACAATATTAATGCATGCTATTCCATAATGCTTAGTGAGCTGTATGAATATTACTCAAAGTTATGTTAGTCTTTTTTTTCCTGACTTGGTTCTTGTCAGATAGGTTTAAAGATATTTCACTGAGAACACAATTTCTGTTTTTTTCTTGATTTGGGGTGTTTTCAGTATTTTGGAGATATACATTTAACTTAAAATTCAGTATTATTTGTGGGGGGCATTCTTTGTTCTTGAGGGCAGGCATGGGGTTTGGATTTTAAAAAAAAAATCTCTGCCTGGTGCGGTTTTTTTGTTTTGTTTTGTTTGCTTAAAGCATCCATAAGAACTCTTAAGAGCTCGATCTCAGAAGAAAAACAAGACATCACGTTTCAAAGTAAGGGACAATTCTCAAACTTGGAACTGACCTTGAAAGTGGTTTCTTAACGGACAATATTCAAACCAGGTACCCATGCTTTGCCCTTCTTCACACCAGACCTCCTTACATTAAAACAAACTGTTTAAGAACCTTTAAAAACCCAACCTCATATGGCTGTTTAGTTTCATGCACTGTTGCATTTTTTTTCCTTCAAAACTGTATACACTTTGGGCCCGATTCATGAATGGTCACTAGGCATTAACATAGAGTTTTGGTGTATAATTTTTATCCAAATTTGAGAACTTTTTATTTCTATCAAAGGCAAATATAACTTCAGCACATTGTTGTTACCAGTATTTCACCTGATTTTCATGTCCACCCGAGCACTACAAGGAGGCAGAACAAGAATTTGTGGTCACCTTCACTTATGTACATTACTTGACATGAAGGGAAGAAATTCCTGTGGTAGTACTAATTTGCCAAGAGCTTCCTTAATTCTGCACTCTGCACAGATATAAGAGTTTTACTCTCTTGCTAAGCAAAATATCATTCTCTTGGCCATAGCAAAATCTACTAGATTTTGTTGAGGGGTTTACACTACTTTTTATGACCTTCCCTAGTGCAAAGCAGTGTGAGAGAAAACATTTACAAGTCAGTATTCACTAGATATTTCCTTATTCAATCGTGCCACTCAATCATTGAGTGGCAAGCCTCAGATCAGTGAACTATTTTTTTTTTCCCAAATAGAAAGCAAGAAATCTGGTCTAGATGAAAAGAGCATTTGTGGAAAACCTGGGGAGTGAGAAGTTTGACAATTCAGTGTAGAGGAATCATTTCATCTCAGTGTGATCTTAGAGAGCACAAGCATTAAACAACGTGGCTAAGAGGACAGTCTCTCACCTGTACCTCACTTTTCTTGCTGCTATAAGAAGGCAGGAAATTGTGGTTTTGCAGTTATTTTGCAGAATTGTAAAATATGATATTGTGAGAAAGTCCTCAATATACATACTGTTGGCTTCTTTGCACAATTAGGGATTTACTGGCTCACTTCCTCAGTTCTATCAGATAATCTTCATTACATTTTTCAATTTGGTGAAACAAAAGCATTTCCAATAGGTATGGGAAAGATCTGCTACAAAATCACTTAACCCTTGTGTTAATACCCCTATGTCTCCACTTTTTATGAATCGGGCCCCTCGTGCCTCTAGAATCCTTGTATTGACTCATAGTTACCGTTTTAGTTTTACTGTGTTCTGTAAAAATTTGCAATTGGTTGAGAATCACTGTGGGCATCCATTCTTTTCTTTTTTTTAAACTAAATCTCTGCAGGTTTTTTGAGCTGGTGTGGATTAGTTTAACACTTGTATTCAACCATTAGTGCTACCACCCTCTCACATTACAATACGATTACTGGAAGCAAGTACTGCATTTCCTATGCAACAAAAAAGGAAAATAAAAAATTGCTAATGCTAACAAGTTTTGTTTTTCTTTAGTCTACAATTTTTATACAAGCTGTTGCTTGCTTTCAGGTTGTTCATCATTTACGGCAACTCTAAGGCAAACCTATCATGAGATTTTCATGGCAAGATTTGTTCAGAGGAGATTTGCCATTGCCTTCCTTTGAGACTGAGAGAGTTTGACTCCATGCCAAATAGGGATTCAAACTTGGTCTCCCACTGTACTAGTCAAGCACTCAAACCACTACACCATGCTGGCTCTGCGTACACAAATACCTTCATGTTTTTATGGAACTGTTGAAACAACAGCCTAATCACATATTTTCTATTAGTAGGAGCACTACAGAAATATTGTCATGAGAAACGACTTAGTAATGGGTACTGTAGTGGTAAGACTGACTTCGCAAACCAAAATAACAGTGCAAATATGTTGCATTTCAGAGATAGTGTGAATTTTTAGTGGCATATATTCTACCTGAGGTTTCAGTCTAGGGGAAGATTGCCAGGTACACAGATTGTACCTATAGTATTACAATTTTGCTATCACCAAAACAGAATGCAGCAGGGGACACAAACACACACACACACAGAGAGATTTGAACTCTCAATTCACCATGCTTATATCACCCAGTGTACAGGCTACAACTAGAATCTGCTTACTATGGCTGACAAACAAATGCTTAAGCACTGGGAATGTGACATACTACCATCTCACTGTACCATCCTTACCACTACCAGTAGATTCTGGCAAAGCTAAGATAGCATGGCATAAGCTACTGTAGGCAAAAGTCTGGGAAATGTATTTCAGTGTCAGACACAGTTTAGAGAAACCTATAAGAACTTAGTTTAGCCGCCACTGCAAAAATGTTCTTGCCTTGTTGCCACATAAAGGTCTCCTAAGAAGCATTCTCAGAATAATGCAAAAAATAGATCATAGAGCACAATCAGTTTGGTATGGAGGAAGTATCCTCTCAAAGTATTTTGTTCCAAGCTAACCTTGGGTTGCCACTCTAGCCTGTAGGAATCTATGCAAAGGAAGGGAAATTCTTTAGGTCAGGGGTTCCCAACCTTTTTGACTCACAAAGCCCTTCTGTGGCGGATCCCCTAAGAGGCCTACCCTATGTCTTACAAGTTAATGGTGTTTAAAGAATATATTTTATTCTTTCATTTCATTCAATTTTTATTTCTTTCATTTTCCTGGAGCAGCGGCGGATCACCTGGGAAATGCATGCAGAGCCCTAAGGGCTCCTCAGAGCCCAGGTTGGGAATCGCTGCTTTAGGTCATAACAGGATCAACCAGGTGAATTATTTCTCAAGAAGCCTCCCTCATCAACAAAAATTTGTGCCCAGTTGTGTATATGCACAGCCAGGTTAGGCTTACCTTGATAAGAGAACACATAGTATCACATTTTCCCTTATCAAATGCCTGCATAACTCAGTCTATTGAAGATAAAATTAATCATGACTTCCCTATTTATTTGCAGATACAAATGCTATATTTTAAAATAGTGTTTGACATCCTTGAATACTAAATTTCCATTTTATTTAAGACTTATATTTGCTTGTGATTCAGAGTTCCTTGATAGAAGTGCTATCCCTCATGGAAGGAATAGATCTCTATGTTCAAAGAGATTCTATCTGTCTTCTATAATGTGTGGAAAGTGAGAGCAAATGTATTGGTCACATTTTCTATTAACAGGAGCACTACTAAAGACTGAAGTCCCTGTTGGTGGGAATATGAGCTGTAACTTGCCTTGAGATTCCACATAAGTCTTACAGTTGCTCTCCTCCTATTTTACATCTCTAATCTTGCCACATATTTAAAAAAAATCCCGAACACAGAATGTAGACAAGACAGCTATGTATCTAAGATAAAGAAGAATGATCGTAAGGCTTCTGTTTCTATCCTTAACCAATACTGGAGTAACTGATGTGGTTATGTGGCTTCAAATTTATTCTGACTTATGGCATCTCTATCATAGGTTTCCTTGGCAATATTTATTCAGAGTAGGTTTGTTATTGACTCCTTGTAACATTGTAACTTTCCCAAGATAACCCAGTGGATTTCCATGGTTAAGCAAGGATACAAACCTTGGTCTCCCCAAGTCCTAGTCCATCTCTCAAACCACTGTACCATGCTTGCTCGGTATCTTGAGTACCTTCCATGTTCTACCATTGGCACCACTGAGCTGAGATAGCCTACTTTTTATTGTAGTAGTATGCTTTTCTATGTTAAGAGATTGCCATACTGCAGAGCACAAACAAATATTGCACACCTTTCTTCCAACACAAGAAATCTCAGGGGTTATTTTTAGATATCTAGATACAATATTGAATACATGGTTTAAATGATTTCCCCATGTACACCTTTTGCAGACTTGTAGCTGCAAAACACTGAAAGATTTAAGTTCCCATTTTATTTCTATCTACAGTCAAGAACAAATCATACCCATCCACCCCCACTCCAGACAACCATGCCCTCAAATTGCAATGCTCCAGCCAGATAAGATTAAAACCAGGAACTTGCTCAGCATTTTGCTCTATGATGAATGAGCCTGGCTGAAACACAGAAGAAGCTGTGCATTTTCATCTCTGTCCTATCAGGTAGCTTCATTCAATACCATATCTCTGGAAAATATGGTAACAGGTGTCACATTGGCCGCTCATTGGAAGCGGCTTCCTTCAGAACTACAGAACACGACTGCTTTTGTATATAATAACCCAGACACTTGGCTACTTTATGTGAGCAAAACTGCCAGGAATCACTGTGGTGAGTAAGCAGACTTAAGACCGTACTCATGGATTTAAGGAATTTTAATAGATTAGGGGATGCTTCATATATTCATGTGCAGACACACACATGCAGATAAATGGATGAAGGAACAGATAAACAGACATATTAAACTCTGTATGGGTTATATAAATTATTATACAAAAAACTTATTTAGATGTACAAATAGCATGCAATAAATGCTTCATACCTGTAGAAATGGCTGTATATACATACAAATATCAGAAGGTTATACATAGTAGGCTATACATAGTAAAATCAGAAGGTGATTTTGGTATGCCTCAAACATGGTTAACAGCTAAGCTTTGGCTTTCTTATTTGCCATCTGCAAGAAGATGAAGGTGGAATATTTTCTCCCTCATTCAGCACTCTCAAGCAACATAAGAGCTAAGAATACAGTCAACTTCATATTTTCCAAGAAAAGAAGAAAAAGCACTGTATAATCTCTTTTCCCCATCTTCTCCAGTAGAACTTGGTAGATTTTCCAGGAAAAAACCTGGTAGTGGTGGAGGACAAGGAAAGGAAGGGCATCTCATCCAAGAGTACAGTAAAAGGTAATAAGAATCTGTTAAGCTAAGAAAGAGATGTACCAGCAGACCTTACTGCCCAACTTTGGCTGTGACCACTGAGCTAGTGCCCTCTCTTCCCTGTGTACTTCTTTTCACCCAACAGCATCCAACCGTGCCTCTTCCTAGCCTGCTTATGCTGAAAGTATAGGTCCTGAGCCACTAAAATTGCCAGTTATTTGTGATGTGCAAGAGTGAGCCCATACAATCCCATGCAAAATTATTGTTTTGTTTTGTTTATTTAAAGAGAGAAAGTGAAGTTCTTGAGTCTGTGGAAATTGTTTGGATGTGACAGGTTAAAAACTAGAAGGTTGGAATGTAAATTGCTATATGCTGTAAATAAAATAAATGAAATCAAGAGGCCTTGACACTGCATACTGTCCAATAGATCATAGATGTAAACTGGGATATGTGTGGCCAAGCAACATCAAAGTGTGGTCAATATGGCAACAGTTATAAATTAGGGATGAGCAGGCTAGGAGAGGTAGTAGCAGTTTGCCTGCTTCTAATGGGATGGGCAAGATTCTGCCTCTTTTTCTCTTCTCCCCCTTGCTGAGCTAAATGAGTATGCAACAATGAATTCTGTTTGAGCTGAGGACCAGAGGGAACAGTAGGAAGAAAAGAGCAAAATACTAATAATTTAAAAGAAGTTGAAAAAATAGGACAATAGAGGATGAACTGAGATTGTCACTGCCAAATCAAGATAGTTAGAAGTTACAAGATCCTGATATTGAGATGGATTTCAAACTCTCATCCTCAGAACCATTCATCCTTCCCCATCCTGGGTTCTGTTGTCCAGTACTCTTTATTCTTTCCAAACCTACAAGATACCCCTCCAGATATTTTGGAATATATCTCCTGCTGCCCTGACCATTGGCCCTATTCTACCTGGGCTAATTTGAGTTACAGTCTATTGCATCATCAGGGATCCAGGCCAAAAAAGGCTGTTCCAATGGCCCCAAGAGACAGAAGATTTAAAAATATATATATTATGTATTTTAAAAAACCCAAACTTTTGGCTGACACATGTCAGTCACCAATGAGGCTGAATATACTGGCTTTAAAGGCAGGCCTCGGGGCAGAGTGAGGGTGTGGCGTCTGCATGACGCACACCCCAACACTGCTCTGATGTCGCTGCATGCTGTGCGCCTTACCACACAGCAGGTGGTGTCATGGTGCTCCTTTGGTGCTGCATCCAGATGGAAAGGGCTATCGCATTGGCAAAGGTGCCTTTTCCCCGGCACAAAAAGGAGCAGCATTTTTCTGTGCCTTTTAGCGCCAGGGAAAGACCAGATTGGGCCTGTGGAGTGCAGTTGCCATGGCCCAGATTTGACAAGGAAAGGGGCAGCATGGAGATGCCCCTTAGGGGCTGTCTATTGAGCCCCAATGACAACAAAAGAAGCATCTCCTCAGCTCCTAACCTGACATTGCCTGGGTAGCAGACAGCAGGATTTTAGCACCCATTGAAGGCAAACATTTGGCCTAGGAACACAATGGGAAAGGGTGATAGCATTCCCCATTCCTAGACGAATTACTCATGTTCTAGGTGAAATGCTGCAAAAGAATGTGCTGGGTTGTCTTCAGCACAAGCAGACAGCACAACAGAAGGAAAGAGAGCATCTCTCTTTTACAGTAGCCAGCTGCACTAAAAAGGAAAAACAGTTCTTGCACAAAATGCCCATTCTCATCCCACTCAGTCCTCGATGATGAGCAGGCTCTAAGGTGCTACAAGCGGTGTATCCACACTGCAGAATTAAGTGAACTGCCATTTTAACTGCCATGTTTCTATCCTACAAAATCCTGGGATCTGTAGTTTGGTGAGGCACCAGAGTGCTCTGATAGACCAGGCTGAAATCCTCACCAAACTACAGATCACAAGTTTCTGTACAATAGAGTCATGGCAGTTAAAGTGGTGTCAAAAGTGCTTTAATCCTGCAGTGTGAATATGCCCACCTTTCTCAACTGTGCCAGCGGTTGGAGAAAGCTACAAATCTCCAGAAATACAAATATATTTATTTGTATTTCTGGAGAGAGTTATAACTTTGAAATGCTGTAAGTAGGAGTAATGCAAATTGAGACTCATCTGTGGCTGTGATGCCTGGGGGATAAGCTACTTACTGGAAACATCCCCAACACCCTTAGGAACATTTCGCTTACTTTAGATATACAGAGGGCTATCCAAATTCACTGGGGTTAGGGATGCAAGGCCCCCATGCTAGCAGAAAAACAAAAAATAAAGAACCCGAGAGGACTTCTCTCTAGGAATCTCTAGGTCCTGCAGCACAACACTTGGTCAACATCAGCCAAACACTGGCCACAGAATTGTGCTAGAGGACTAATAAGTGCCTAGAGAAGCATTCTTTCTAGGCATCTCTAGGTCTTCCAGCATAAGGTCCAGTGAAAGTTGGCCACAGAGTCATGCTGGAGGACTTAGACATTCCTAGACAGAACAAATTAATCAAATCTGCAAATAATCAAATCCACAAAAATCAAAACTTCAAGTGTGGAGGGCCAACTGTAATAGACAGAAACAAATACCCACCAAGCATTTACACTCAAATACATCATATCCAAATAATTCCCTCCGGCTCAAGAATACTACTAGCAGTAGTGCTGTTTCTGTTTTTGCTTCTCTACCCCCTCTCTTTTAAACAGAATAATTACTTTTGCTGGATTTTTGTGTACAAATAGCTTCTCAAGGAGATAGGCCAGCATTCCCCCACCACCACCACCGTGACTAGATTTCCTTTTCATGCATTGATGAAAAGCAGAAACAAGCCAGGAACGTAAGCAACTTTGAACTTGACAGCAGTCTGACTAGAGGTTACTGTAGAAGAGATTTCCAGCAGTGTCAAAGAACTGTTCTGTCCATTTCTTCAGAGTGTTAGGAAATGCTATAGTCTTAAACCCAGGGAGTCCTGAGGGTGAGTGTTTGATAGGACTAGATTTGCTCCTCAGCTTTCCAGTGACTCTTCTTTTTCCTTTTTTCAAAAAAGTATCTTGTAGTAGAGCACCAGTTTGAGACACTCATGATATTTTCCACTGACCCAACTGCCTACGTTTATCCTGTGTGGTGGATAATATGTTGTGTTTTTACTGGAAAGTTGAAATAGATTCTGGATAGGCAGATATCTAACGGCCTTAGCATATTTCCTTTAAGGGTCTTGACATATCTCTTTTAAAGACCTTAGCATTTTCCCTTAAAAGTTTTAGTAATTTTTCTCTATGAGCCTTCCCAGAACTAAGGATTGCCCCATCCATGAACTCCTGGAATGTACGTTTGTGATCAGTTCAATTGTCCCTGTTACCTGTAGACCTGGAGCTGCCTCTTTCCAGAGCTTGAAAAAGTTACTTTTTTAAAATTCAGCTCCCCAGAATGTCTCACCCAAGCCAGTATGGTCTTGGTACCTGAGTGTTTTAGAGAACCGTCGTCCAAAAAGAGACACATTTTTTCAAGTTCTGTTGATTCCCAACAACAGGTAATTCATTGTTGTGCCATTCCTTCCTGTGTACATGAAACCAATACGGATCACAGTGAAAAACTATTACAGTCCATCGGTGGGAACTATCTGTTACTCTGATCTATTGAGAGAACTCAAGTGATCTCAGCTTGACTTTTTCAGCATAAAATATTTTCTCCATCCAGGCTCTGGAATAGATTTTCCCCAAATTTTCAGCATTAATGTAGCAACTGTTTCTTCTTTTACATGGTGTTTTTTTTAGATTTTTTATATTTTAGAGAAAAATCTAAACATTTCTTTCCTGGAGCCACACCAAGACTCCAGTTGCAGCCTGTGGTCAGATTCTCCAGTGCTGTTGGTTCTGTGTGCTAACACAGGTCTTGCTTTCTTTCTCCTGGCCATCAGTTTTATTGTGATTGTCCCTAGGTGCTCTCAGGCAGGGCAAATATTTCAAGAATTTACAGCATTGTTGTCGTAGTTCTCTCTCCCTTCCTCTCTTATCCAAAATGCTTGGGACCAGAGGTGTTTTGGCTTTCACAATTTTTTGGATTTTGAAAGGCCTGTATTTGCATATACTTTCTTCCAATATGGGACCTAAGGTGGCTTAAAACAAAATAAATAAAAAACAATATAACACAAAAGTTTAAAAAAAACAATTAAACAAACAATCCAATTAAAAAATACTAATCAAAACAACTAAAATCACATTCCAAAGCATCATACTGTACACTATGAGTCTCCCTTAACCAAAATGCTTGAGACCAGAAGTGTTTTGGATTTTGGAATACCTGTATTTGTATATACGTACATAATGAGATATCCTGGAGATGGGACCCAAGACTAAACATAAAATTAATTTATGTTTCATATATATCTTATACACATAGCTTGAAGGTAGACAAAAAGATAAAGACAGTCCTTTGACATGAATGACATGAACCCTACGGTCGGCTATGACATGACAGTCATAGCCGACCGTAGGGTGCGGTGCTCATCTCTGTTACTAAGCCGAAGAGCCAGCTTTGTCCGAAGATGACTCCAGTGGTCATGTGGCTAGTATGACTGCACTGAATGCTGTTACCTTCCCACCGAAGTGGTACCTATTCATCTACTTGCACTTGCATTCTTTTGAACTGCTAGGTTAGC
Organism: Sceloporus undulatus; assembly: GCF_019175285.1. Classification (NCBI taxonomy): domain Eukaryota; kingdom Metazoa; phylum Chordata; class Lepidosauria; order Squamata; family Phrynosomatidae; genus Sceloporus; species Sceloporus undulatus. The sequence continues at coordinate 88,206,439 of NC_056525.1, forward strand.
AGAAGTTGGAACTAGCGACAGGAACTCACCCCATCATGCAGAACTCGGGCCTTGAACTGCCAACCTTCTGATCTTACAGTCATCAAAATTGCCCTCTCAACCACTAAGCCATCACATCCAGCCTGAAGGTAACTTTATACAATATTTTTAATAATATTGTGCTTGAAACAAATTTGGGTAAACTGAACCATCAGAAAGCAAAGGTGTCACTATCTCAGCCATGTTTGAAAAAAGTTTTGGGTTTTGGAATATCTTAGATTTTGGAATTCTGGCAGTAGGAGATTCGACACACACACATATATTTGAACAACATTTCTGTTGTCTTGGGCTATATTCGGGCATATGCCAATACCAGCTGAAACATTTTATGTCACCATTGAGTGGGCTTCTTTTTGACTTTGACACATGGGGGATCTTTCTCTTCTCCTCCTTTTTAATGTTTTCTTTGGATTTATAGAGTGCAACACTGAATCATTTAAAGACACTTCTGCAGTGCAAAACTATAATGCTAAGTTTTTTAAAAAAGAAAAATCAGAGGAAGATTTCCCCTTCAATACATTTTGCTCCTCAAAACATAGGACCACCTCAGGAAACTACTCCTCACTTTTAAAAAAAAAACTGTGAAAGAGCTCCAGTGTGATATAGAAAGAAGACATCTTCATTTCTTTAATAAAACCCCCACAGCATATTTTTGTTTGTAGTCAATTAACAAAAAGGAAAATTTACACTGACTGCCATACTATTAAAGATAATACAAGGTCCCTTGTCTGAGCTACATTTCATGTGTTCGTGATATATGAGCTTCAAAATTTTGCATCATCTTTCAAGCTTATTGATTTGAAATGATATCCTGAGGGATCTCATGGATGTCATTAAGAATTTTAAAAGAAACAGCCTTTTAAATTCATGTTATGAGCTTATTGGGCTATTTAATCTCTTCCTCAAAGTGTAAATGTTTCTGATGATATGGGGAGAAAGGCAATGGGAAAGCATTATTAAAAGAGTGGGTTAGTTTAATGCCTTTTATCTGCCAAAGTCAAGCCAGTGCTGGAGATATTTATTGGTTCAGTACTTCAGCAACACGGTATTAATTGCCTCTGAGTGTTTTGATAGGTAGTTAGCACAAGGGTATTAATGAAAATAGCACCACTTCATTTTAAAATTAACTACTTGGCCATTGAGCAACATGAGCTGATAAATTATGGCAATAAATTTGAAATGGAGATTTATGTAATCATAACTCAAATTCTACTCCGTAGGCGCACTAAGATGAGGCTCTGTGATAACTTCAGTATAATCTTCCTTCTCACTTACTTAGAACAAAGGCCATATTTTAAAGGATTCTTTCACACTAGGCTTATCCCTGAGCACTAACTTTTCCACCATTCCCTGCTCTCCTTCTCTAGCTTGTTCCTCCATAACAGCACTAACTTCAGTTATACATAGGCAGTTACAGAAACTGTATAGTTCTCCTTGCTAACCAAGGAGAGTACGTTTTGCGTTTGAAGATACATTATTTGCCCTCACCTCCTAGACAACATAAAGAACAGATAAGAAAGTGTGAGGCAGGCAAGCATCCATTTACTTTAGCAGTGAAGATGCAGGGTAGCTTTAAAAGTGTCTGAGGCCGTGTCCCCACTATGAATTAAAGCAAATTACTGGTCGGGTTATATGATTGTCGTTCTCATTTGAAACCGGTTACAATCCTACTGTGATCGGTTTCAAACACAATGAAGCGAGGCAAACGCAAAATCCCGCTCTTTCCTGACAGTAGTTCTTTGGTGGTTCTTTTTGAAAAAAATGGATTTCAAAGTGTGTTCAACAAGTGGAAACAACAGATCTGAATTGCATCATCTGAAGGGGAGGGACTAATGGCAGAGGGATGTTTACAATCCCTCCTCAGTTTTTGGAAGATCCACCATTACCCCCCCCCACCAGCACTGCCTTTGTGTTTGTGATGTGATCTATGAATGAATGATTTATTTTTTAAAAATGACAGAAGATTTGATTCATTGATTTTGCAACTACTTGCAATTACTCGGGTGGCAAGCCGGGCGATTGGGCCGACAGTAGCTCAGTGAGGCAAGTAGTTGCAAAATCAAAGAATCGAATCTTCTATCAATTTTTTTAAAAAATATAGTTCCCAAACTGGGCTGTCGCTTATGTCACCAATGACGCACAGATGATTGACATGCATTTTGAAGTGGCGGAAACAAGTGGGGACAACAATCGTGCAAAAACAGATGCAATTACAAGGGGACAATGAAAAGATCCGCTTTCATAGTGGAATCTATTCACCAACACGGAGTGAAGGCAAATTGCAAACCAGTTTAAATGTAAGAGGGAATGGGGCCTGAGAAAGCTAACTCTCTTGTAATTAACTTAGTTATGACTTTACAAGAAAGAGGCCCAAAAAGTTTTTCTAGGGTACTCTGAACTCCCTACAGGATGGACAGGAAACCAATGTATGAATCAAACACTAATACTAAACACTATTTCTGTTGCCTAGGTTTTGTACCAGGTGTGGTAAAATTATGGAGGTATCAGGTGTTCAGTCTCTTAATAAGGTGCTAAGTATAGAAGATTACATTTCTCTTGAACAGCTGTGTTCTCAGCTTCTTCTAAGACTGTAGCAGACTCACTGCTCAGGAGTGAACCAGAAGTCTGAAGAAGACCTTAGCTTCTCCTGCTTAATTCCACATGAAGTAAGCTGTGGGTTTGTTTTTTCCCAAATATTTAAAGGGCTTTAGGTCTGCTTCACAAAAAGAGGGAGGGTTCCTCTAATGGCCCTTTCATACAACATGGTTATAGATTTTAACTATTTTGGCTGCATTCTATGGAATCCTGGGTTTTAGTTTAGCAATGCGTTAGAGGAGAATCTAAATTTTGAATCTAGATTCTGGCTGAGAAACTAAATGCTCTTTTCTGAACTGCAAATCTTAGTGTGCCATAGGAAGTGGCCTCAGCTATTAAAGTGGGGCATTTAACTCATAAAAACTGGGAAATAAGCAATCTCAGAGTGTGGTCCATGTGACAAAAGGTATTAATACCATCCAAAATTTCACAAATGAAAACCATGATGTGTGTAGCCAAGAAACAGTAGAATGTGGCCAATACAGTAAATGTTATAAAAGAGGAAGAACACACAAGTTAGGCAAGGCTACTACAGCACTTTGCTTTTACCTGAGCCAACTGGAAAAGGCAAAATTTTGGGCCCACAATTCCTGTTCCCCCTGCTGAGCTAATGACTGCATGCTGTCTTGGATCCCACTCTGGGAGAAATGCATGTGAGAAATACAATAAATAAATAAAGTGCAAACTATTTTTGTACTTAGAACTCACTTAGCAGCAACTGAAGTAAGCCAAGGACAAAAGGGGAAAGTGGGAAAAGAGAGAAATTGGAACATTTTAAAAGTAGATGTAACGTGGAATAACAGAGGATTAAGTGGGACTGTCCCAGGGTATGTTATCAGTGAGGAAGAATACACAAGCTATGAGGGTCTGCAGCAGTTTGCTTTTGCTTGTCCCTGCAAGAAAGGACAAGATTCTGTCCCCTCCTCTTCCATCTCCTGAGTTAATTGTGCGCAAACTATTTTTGGACTTTCGCCTGAGTTTGCAACAATTGAAGTAAGCTGAGAAGAAAGTGGGAAATGGGAGGAGAAGAGAGAAACTGGGCCATTTTTTAAGCCACTGAAAAAGTGGGAAGACTAAATGAGACTGTCCTTGCCAAACCAGGATAGTCAGTATATTATAGTGTGTGCATGAGACTGAGAGAGAGAAAAAGTAATGGTAAACATGTCCTGGTGTTTGTACTTGGTGCTATCATGTCTGATGGAAATGAGTGAGGCAAAAGCATATAGGAGAAAGGTTCACAGCTAAGCCATAATTCTTCTTAGATTTACTAAAAGTCAAAATGCCAACAGCAATGTGTTTTAGGACCGTTTATTATGATAACTTTTGTTTACTCCTCATAGCTGCTAGAGGTGTCTGTGCTAGCCTACTATAGCTGGGCATGAATGAAGGCTATGGTTCTGTTGCTGCTTCTAAATTCACCTAGCACAGATAGCCCAAACCTGATGCTTCAGCAACAATTAAACACAGGCAGGACAGATGTCCCTGAACAATGATGCAGACTCCTCAAAATTGTGTAAGGAATGGAGTGGAGAAGGATGAGGTGAAGACCAAAAAGAGACACCAGCTGGGATCCTCCATGTATTAACTAGAAAAAAACTTCCCTCTTTACAGAGCATCTCAAATTTACATTAAAAAAAACCCAGGAAATTGATCACAGAGGTGGTTGTTCATAGTACATGGTGTGAACTGAGATTCTCTTTATGCAAATATCAGCCAAAGATTGCATGGGGTATATTCTAAAACATTTTTACTAATAGTCTAAATAGATCTTGGCTGGAATCCTGTTGGTGTCATGAGCAAGTGTCAGTAGCTTTAAACATGTGGTTGTACTTTTTTTTTTTACTATTGCACAATGGTTGTATTCAATTAATAGCTTCATAAAGCAGAGTTCCACAAGCATAACTGTTGCAGATGCAGTGGCATAGTTTGCGCAAAACTATGTGCCAGTGCCTTCACTCCCTGATTCACTGACATTGCAAAGATAGCTATTGTGCATTCCCGCTGTGCAACAAGGAGCAAGCACTTTGGATATCAGCAGTTGGTTGTGAAACATCAGTATTCAGAAGAAAGGTAGTGCAATACAAGTGTAAATTTATGCCACACACATGCAATGTAAACTTTTGGCCTCATGTGATATTCTCTGATGTAGTTAACTGCTAACATGTATACAGCTATTTTAGTGTATGTACATGTACCTGATACACACACACACACACACACACACAGAAAGAGAGTTCTATAATTCAGAGTGAATATATTCATGAAGCAAACAACCAAAAACATCTGTTTATTCACAAGTGAAGCAGGTGCTAACTATCCATGTAATTCGTCTTGTAAAGAAACCGTACAGAGTAAGACAGCAAAACCTTACAGACACCACAGACTGGAAACATACTTTTAAGAAGAATGAAAATAATATCATACTCAAGCTACCTATAACTGAGCAGTGCTAGGATGATGTTCTGGGTGTCAAATAATGCCATTCTACCACTAGTCAGTTATAGATGACTCCATTGTGTCAGTTTGAAAATAAAATTATGAAAGGGCAACTGATCACAGTGATCATCTTCATTCACTAACAAACATCACATTCAGCTTGAAAGAAAGTATCAAATAAAAGACTTTCTCAGCGGTCACTCCATTGAGGGCTAGGAACAAGTGGCCAAGTCTGATTATCTTTTTTTACATTTTACAGAGTTAGATAACCCAAAGATGAAGATAGAAACATAAGTTGAACAATTAAGTAGAAGGAATCAATCACAGTTCACTATTATTGCTTTCCTTTGTATGTGTATTTAATTAAAATGGTTAAATTCCAATAGTAATATTCTTAATGCGTAATGAAATACCAAAAATGGAGGCTTCCAAAGGCCAGTAGCCAGGGATAGCTTCCATGTACTTGTTGTCTCTTAGGGAAGAAAAGGGCTTGAATAACAATGAGAGACGTGATCTTGCTGAGTGGCACAAAGTGCTACAGAACCCTGTGTAAATAATTCACAGATTCATTCAATATTGTGTTCGATTTCATCTGCCCAGCTGCCAATCTGGTTTTGATAAACTCTAGGTATCTTTAGCCTTAAGTGTGCTTACTGTACATTAAAAGAGATTGGTTTGGGGTAGATTTGCATGTCAGCTATATGGGAGAAAATGATATGAAATATTTTCAATAGACAGCCTTGATTTGTGTGATTATTCTCCCAGAATGCTAAGTATGGTACTCCTTGTTTTCCAGAGAGAAATCTCTTTCAAAAATGTGTATTTTTGGTAGCTGAATGAAGTATATGAGTTTTTTTATGTGAAAGTCAGCTAAATATTGTATTTATTTATAAAGATGACAAATTTAATAGGGTAGGACCTGCATTTGAATTATTGATTGTGAAATGTTTAAGCATAGAGTAACCATCCATCAGTATATGTGAGAAAGCTAAGGACAGATTTATGATGTTTGAGTTTTTCTGCTTTAGCTGGCACTTGGCATTTCTATTAATTATAGTCCTACACCTTTCTGCAGAACTTGTTGCAAGTATTTATAAAAGATGTCTCTATCATAGCATTTAAATATTGTTTGTGCAACTGAAACATGTTTTCTATTGAGGATTAATATACTGCTTGATTTAGGTAGCGAATTAAATTTGGTGCTGTAATTCACAAGGGACAAAAGCTTTCTTTGTAAGGTGTCAGTGTTGTTTCTGACATGATTTAAATCATCCTAGTGTCAATGTTTAATGCTGGATATGCCTCACTAAAAAAACTGCATCAATAAAAGCTGGTTTTCTAGTTCTTCAACCAGTATTATTCATGTGTTATATATAATTGCACATGAATATCTATCTGTCTATCTATCTATATATCTATATATCTATCTATCTATGACAAATTCTTTAGCAGACTATTTCTTCTGCAGTTAAATATTAAGATGGCCAAAAATATGCAATATAATGATGTGACTGTTAGCAACCTTTTTTTAACCTCCCGCAACAGCAGTTTCTGAGAGTTCCTCAGATCTACATAGTTACACACTTATTGTCACAACACTAGAAACCTGGGATTTCTCAGTGAATATGATTCAAAGTAGATTTAGCAAAGAGAAAAGAAAGTAGTTCTTCATAATTGCATAACTAATAGATGAAATGTGCTGCTGCAAGATTTTGTGATGGGTGCAGGCTTGCATAGCTTTAAAATAGGTTTAGACAAATTCATGGAGGACAGATACATCAATGGTGACAGCTAAATGGAAACTCCATATTCCAAGGCAGTAATTTCCTCTATTTGAAGTGTTCAGGCTGTGTGTGCCAGTGCTTATGTAGCCAAAAGAGCAGCACTCATGCCCAAGAGGCAGCACATTTGGGAGAACACCAAGTTTTGCAAGGTAAAAAACACATCCCAGAAACAGCCAAATAAGGCCTGAGTATACTTGGTGGATGTGGTGTGCTGATTTCATGTGAGAAGGCAAAGGTGTATGTCAGGAGGGGAAACCAAAGACCAGGTTGAGAGAAACTGAATAGGTAGAACTGTGAACAGAAATTTCTTATGCGAGGAGAAACACACCAAATAAAACAGCTTACCTGGATTACTGTGAAATTTCTGGATCTGTGCCCCACATTTAACTATTTAAATGAAGTCTAAGACAGAAATTAATTCAGCATGTTAAAGTAATGAATAGTGTGCTTCCGTTACAGTTTTTTAAAAATAAGTACTTATTAAAGAGGCAACTTGTAATGTGATTTGAGGCATACTTTCGAATATACATATTAATCTGAGAAAAAGTAGTTCAATCTCATTGTTAGTGTTGGAATCTTATTTGCTGTATATGAGTTCAGTGCTTTAATATTTACTAGTTATCAAGCCCTTAGCTTTAGGCCCAGGCTATCTGAAATACCATATCTCCCCATAAGAACCTACCAGAATTCTAACATCTACAAAGCAAGGTTTTCTCTCAGTTTTGCCACCATCACAGGCTCGCTTGGTGAGGAAATGAGAGACAGCCTTCTCAGTGGCTGCTCCCATCCTCTGGAACTCCCTTCCACAGGAGGCTAGGCTGGTCTCCTCCCTGAAGTAGTATCATTAGCCGAGTGCAGGGGGTTTGGGCCACACCAGGTGACACCCTAAGAGGGGGTGACACAACTGCTTCCCAAACAGCTGCCTTCTAGCAGAAATGGACTGTGGCATTCACCTGCATACTTTTAAAATGCTAGAATTCAGTGGAAGAAATGGTATGAGATCGGTGAGGCTTAGTGGGAGAAGAAATAAGAGGTCCCAGTTTTTTTTAAAAAAAAAAACGTTAAAAATTAAAATTAAATTTTAAAAAAATGTTTCTTTAAAAAATATCAAAACTTGCCAATTTTTCACTTTAAGCACATGAAGCTATAAACATGTAGATACATTTAGGCTGTGCATACCATATTGTAATTTAAAGGTGTCATTTTAATTTTGCTAACTGTTTGTGTCACAACTATTGCCATTACATTAAGTGATATATGAGAATTATGATTTATGAGTAAAAAATTAGTACAAAAGCATTACTAAGGATTGTGTGTTATGGGAGGAGCTCAATGGGGCGGGGGGGGGGGGTGACACCATGAGTTACCCCATCAGATGATGCCAACTCTTGTGACGTCACCGACTTCCTGCATTTCCTTCCCTGCAGGCAAAGTCCTGTTTATTTTAGCAGGGTTTTAATATGTAATTGGGTCCCATTTCAGGAGAAAGACAGTATATAAATAAATAAATAAATGATCTTCCCAAATTACCCGGTCAGCATGTCTGTATTCTAAAAAAGGTATTTTTCCTAGCTCTAGTCCACTCCTTCCTTGGCGGGCTGCTTACAGGACTGAGAACAAAAGCATCAAAAGGAACCATCCCAAATTTTGTACTCAGCTGAACCATGGCTGCAGAGACTACGCAGGTTGAGGATATTAAGATGAGAAAACCTGGCCTTAATGGTTATTTTGTCTCTTTTACTGACTACTGAATTCCTAAGTGAATGCAAAGACTCTGGCTATGAGCAAGACAGGCCCTGCAGTCACATGGACAGACTCCAAGATATTGTTATGTGCCTTCAATTTGTTTCTGACTTATGGTGACCTAAACATAAACCTATCACAAGGTTTTCTTGGCAAGATTTGCTCCGGGGGGGGGGTCCTTTGCCTTCCCCTGAGGCTGAGAGAGTGTGGCTTGCCCAATGTCACCCAGTGGCCAAGCAGAGATTTGAACTTTGTTCTCCAGAGCCATAGTCTAACACTCAAACTACTACACTATGCTAGCTCTCTGATGTCAACATACATGGGAGTAGAAATTGGGTATAAACCTTCATGGATCAGGGTTTGCTTCATGACATCCACTGACTGAGGAAAGTATATATACAGTAACTACAGATGCATATGCAAATTGAAGAAAAAGAACTGTACAGTGATTTGCAAGTAAGTGTTTGATACCCTGCTTGCCCATAAAACCCACTGAGTGACCTTGGAAAAGTCACTCTCTCTCAGCCTCAGGAGAAGGCAATAGCAAAGCTCCTCTGAACAAATCTTTCTAAGAAACCCCCATGATAGGTTCCTGTTAGGATTGCCAGAAGTTGGAAACAAATTGAAGGCACACAACAACAGCAACAAGGTGTCTGCCATAAGGAAAACATTCTAATATACACAAGAGGTTGCATCATTTTGCAAGTGTGTTTATATATATCAGTGTGTGAGAGAGAGGGAGGAAGAGAAAGAGAGAGAAATGAGGTGGCCTACCAATTTATAGCTATAACACTGGGCACCGCTGAATGCAGAGCCATTGCATATTGAAGGAGAAATGAAGCCTTTAAAAATAAATAAATAAAAGTTTTCCCACTGCCTCACACAAGAAAAAAGCACTTCTTCCAGTATCCCTGACCCAGATCATTTAAGGATTTAAATCCTAAAACTACAATTTTAAATTGGGTCTGGAAACAATTTACAGCCAATGTGGTTGTTAACCAATTGCAATCATATGTTCCAAACCGCCTGTCCTTGTCAGAACCTTGGCTGCCACTTATTGTACTAGTTATAGGTTCCAGACTCTCTTGAAAAGCTGTCCTGAAAAGTATCCATTACAGTAGTCTAATCAGGGAGGTATTAGAGCATTAATTGTCATGGCTAGCTTGTTCTTCACCATAGGGCATACAGTATAGGGCCATATGCAGCCATACCTGTCGGATTGGCAATTAGAGAAAGTTATCCATTGCAAACAAATTCTGAGTATCTTGTTAGAGCCATCAGCAAACCTCCAATTGCAGAGGAGTAGGGGGTTGCTAGGTGGACAAACACAGCAGACACAGAATTGGCCACAACTTTATTAAACACAGCAAACATAGCAAGAGGGTTGGCCAGAAAGCATGAGGTCTGGATCTGAACATCCACCAACCCGTGTTGGTTGATGACCCATTTGCCTGGCCACGCCCAGGCTTCGGGATGACAGAGGGTAACCGGCCTAAACTTGCTCACCACTTAAAGTCACCGACTATGCGCATGAGCGCATCTTCTCCCCATGTCACCGGGGAACGCTGAATCGATGTCGCCCCCGCACTGGCGACATCGCTAGCCCTCAGCACCCCCGGGTCCCGGTGGGACTCCCGATTCCGTGCTCCGCAGCATCGGAAACCACGCCCATCAGATCCACGACCTATGCTGCCGCCCCACAGAACTGAATCTGGAAGTTGTGACAGAGCATAGCAAAATAGGGTGGGTGGGTGGGGAGCCGGCAAAAATGGCGCCGAGGCCAGAGTGACCTGGGCCTAATAAAGGCGCGCCAGCCAATGGCTGGCCGGGAATCGGGGTTGGTCCCGCCTCCCGGCCAATCAGGCCCCATCACCCTTGTGGGCTGCCAATCAGCAGCCCCTTTCACCTCGTGAGGGAGGCTGGGAAATGTAGTTCCTGGGCCCGGAAGTGGCCCAGCGGCGCGGCGCTTCCTCCTCCGCTCCCAGAGGAGCCTGGGAGCTGTAGTCTGAGCCCCACGAGGACAGGAAGCGCTGCGGCCATGGCGGGTCCCCGCTCAGACCCAGCCCAGCCACTGCAGGGTCCAGCGGGCCGCCATGCCCCCTCCCCGGGGGGAGCCCACCATTCTTCCACCCCCCATCAGCAACAGGACCAGCCCGATGAGTCGGGTGGTCCCATTTGCAGAGGAGTAGGGGATTGCTAGGTGGACAAACACAGCAGACACAGAATTGGCAAAGAAATGGCCACAACTTTATTAAACACAGCAAACATAGTAGCAAGAGGGTTGGCCAGAAAGCATGAGGTCTGGATCTGAACATCCACCAACCCGTGTTGGTTGATGACCCATTTGCCTGGCCACGCCCAGGCTTCGGGATGACAGAGGGGTAACCGGCCTAAACTTGCTCACCACTTAAAGTCACCGGCTTTTAGGAGCACAGTGAGTGGCAGGACCATATTAAATATCACATATTAAACATCACCAGCAGCTCCTGCAATCTTATTTATGTGATTGTATACAGGCATACAGGATGTCATCTGAAGTGCATGGGCAAAACAACCACAGGCCTGTATACATGCTTAAGGAACAATAAGTCTTCTGTTCTAACTAGGAAGGTAGAACAACCAGTGGACAGGCATTTCAACTCTGAACATCATGTCCTCTTTGATTTGTCTTTGTTTGGTACTGAGGTGCCTCTTCCTTCAGACCTTTTGGACAAAAGGGAGAAAAGGGAGATCATGAAGACCTGTGCTAAATAATTACTAGATAACAGGTGGTTTGGGATGCTTTCCTTTGTATTAAAAAAAAATTAAGTCAACAGTCAGAGTCTTCTGCCAGATCATAGAAGTAATAAGTTGTTGCTGTTATAAATTTCTTCAGAGAGGACTTGCCATTGCCTTCCCCCGAAGCTGAGAGCATATGAATTACCCAAGGTCACCCAGTGAGTTTTTAGCTAAAGCGAGGAATCAAACCCTAATCTCCAGAGTCATAGTCTAATGCTCAAGCCACTATACCATGCTTCATTTATTTATATAGCACCATCACTGTACATGGCTCTTTACTAGTAAAAGAGCAAGAAAACTGTTTCCAGCCTTTAGGCTTACAATCCAGTTCAGACATGACACAGAAAGAAAAGGGGATGGTGGAATGGGAGGGTCCAGCATATAGTGCCTCTCTCTCTCGCTCCGAGGCCACAGCAGTGACAGTTAGGATGGAAACAGTGGCATCACTTGGGTTGGTGTCACCCAGTGCAGTAACTCATGATGTCACCCCCTCTTGACCTCCTTCCATAGCATACCATTGTTATTAACTGCCTCTGAGTCGATCTCAACTCATGGCAGCCCTATGGATAAGACACCTCCAAGAGCCTCTGTCCTCCACTACTCTACCTAATTCCCACAACCCCATGTGTGTGACCTCCTTAATAGAGTCCATACATCTGGCATGTGGCCTTCCTTCCTTCATACTTCCCTCCATCTTTCCCAGCATTATTGACTTTCCCAATGAGTCTTTCCTTCTCATGATGTGTTCAAAGTACGACAGCCTCAGTATGGTCATCTTGGCTTCCAGGGGAGTTTCCAGCTTGATTTGCTCTAGGACCCATTTGTTTATCTTTTTGGGTGTCCATGGGATCCTCAGCACTCTTCTCCAGCACCACATCTCAAATGAATGGATTTTCTTCCTATCATCTTTCTTAACTGTCCAGCTCTCACATCCACACATGGTAACAGGGAATACAATGGCTTGTATGATTCTGACTTTTGTGCTGAATTGTATATCTTTGCATCTTAGAATCTTTTCTAGTTCTTTCATAGCCACCCTCCCCATTCTTAATCTTCTTCTGATTTTCTGACTGCAGTCCCTATTTCTATCAATGTTTGATCTCAGGTATAGAAGTTCTTTTACTATTTCTATTTCTTCATTGTCTAGGTTGAACTTGTGAAGGTCCTCAGTGGTCATTTTTTTTTTATGTTCAACATTAAGCCTGCCTTTGCACTTTCTTCCTTGATCTTTCTTTGTAGGTGTTGCAGCTCTTTGAGCTTTTCTGTTAGTACTATGGTGTCATCTGCATATCTTAGATTGTTGATATTCCTTCCTCCTATTTTCACTCCTCCTTCTTCTGTGTCCGAGTCTGCTTTTCTTATAATATATTTTGCATACATGTTGAGCAGATAGGGTGAAAGGATGCAGCCTTGTCTGACCCCTTTGCCAAATGGGCACCATTTGGCACCATACACATTCCTTAAGTCAAGTCTTTTCTACTCGTTACTCATAAATTGTAGTTTCCATATATAGCTGAATGTTAATGGCAGTAGTTGTGACATAAAGACTAGCATGATTAAAATACTACCTTTAAATTACAATATTATGTGTACAGCCTAAATTTATTTACATGTTGATTGTTTCATGTGAGTAAAGTTAGAATTTGATAAGATGTGATGTTTTTAAAGAAAATGTTTAAAGAATTATAATAATTTTATTTTTTAAACTTTTTAAAACAAAAACCTGGGCCCTTTCCTTTCTCCTCAAACAGAGTCTTGTCCCACACACACCATCGCTTCAGCATTTTAAAAGGACATAGGCAAACACCACAGCCCATTTCTGCCCAATGGCAGATGTTTGGGGAGCAGTGGTGTCAACCCCCCTTAGAGTGTCACTTGGTATGGTCCACACCCCCAAGTAATGCTCCAGGATGGAGGCAGAGCCTTTCATCTGCTTTTGGGCCTAAGTTGATACATACCTATTGTGGGGTACACTTCAAGAATTAATAATTTCAGGAATAATCCATCCACAGTTAAGCACTTTTTAACCTCAATGGATTTAATAGGAAAGTTAAGAAAATGTGTATATTTTCTTATTAAAATAAACAGGACTTTAAATGCCTAAATTTGGTACATGTTTAGCTTTAGCTCCCCCCCCCTTTTTTTTTTTTTTTAAACCCTCACTGTGGTCAAAGTGGTAGATTCATCTTTTGCCTGGTGATTTATTGCTAAGGAGATGGTTAAATATGGGTATACCTTTGATCTCAGACTTTTGACTCTGGCATTCTGTTACACAGCATGCATTTGTGACTGCATGCAAAGCAGCTATATGCCACAAAGGCGTAAAGTATAATGAAAAAGTGCAGGCCTGGAAGAATGCATAAATAACGCACATTCAGCAGTAATAATTGAAATGGGGTGGAGGAGTTATAGCAGCCCTGGGACATAAGTAAGTTACATGCCCTTGACTTTCTCAGGTTGTAGTTGCGATTGTTATCCCATGATTCATTGATCATGAATAATAACCAAGGTACATCAGCTCCTCTGTCATATTCTTCTCCTGCTCCAACAGAGTTTCAGATCTCATGAGGAATCCTACAATATTTGTTTCCTATCTTACCCTCTTTGTATGGGAATTTGCAGCTTGAGTAAATTCTGTTTTCTAATGTCTTATAGTGATATTTATCCTTCTCTCATCCCAGCATGTTGTCTCTTGGAGAACCATCACCCCAGAATCTCAAATCATTTAGTTTAGGGTTGGGATGGGTGGGAATTTTTGTATATAAACCAAAAAGCTTTATAAATATTTTAGAATTAAACTATAGGTAGGGGTTTCCATTAATAGCTAAGTGTTCTTCATGCCACAGAATGTGATCTATTAATCTTCTGCACATAATCTCATCACATTTGCATGGTATATCTTACAGCATCCTTTTAGAAAAATTGGTGTCTTCAGATTTTATTGCAGTTCATTATACCTTATACCATCACACACACACACACACACACACACACACACACATATATATATCTCAGACTGAAGCCACTAGCCCAGGGATAGAATACTCTGGCTATAATATATGTATCAGACTGAAGCCACTAGCCCAGGGGTAGAATACAGATGTTGTTTAACCTCACCTTCCAGCAGCCCTATCCAGAAAAGCAGTGGTGAGAGAAAATGGAAGCTGCAGTTCAAAAAATATTTTGGGGAAGCAGTGGTCTGGCCCAGGAGTAATCACAGAAAATAATAACTCTTTTCAAAAAGATAAAGTAAGGAATTAAAAATGAAAGATGAGCAAAATTCTGGAGGGTTTTCCAGATCATTGGTGCAATCTAGCTAAAGTTTCACCTATTTAAGTCTCAGCAGGACAGTTAATATCAATGTTTAACTATATATTCAGCATCTACACACTGTAGAATTAATGCAGTTTGCTTTACATGCCATATCTCAATGCTATGGAATTCAAGAATTTCTAGTTTTGTGAGACATTCAGCCTTCTCTGTCAGAAAATGCCAGAACAAACTACAAATCCCAGGATTCCATAGCACTGAGTCCTGGTGCTCAAAGTGGTATCAAACTGTATTAATTCTGCAGCATGGCAGCAGCCTCGGATTACATAATATGTCACAGAGGGGAAAACTCAGATGCAAGCATGGGCCAATCCTACTTCACCAAACACCAGATTCATTCTTAAATGGGCTGGCTCCAGAGACCTATACAGACAGGCCAAAATAAAGGTGTTTCGGGTCACTTTGGAGGTATGCTGTTTAAATGATGCATGCATCCTAAGAGACGGGAAGCCGTGCCAAAGCCATGCTCCAGTCCTAAGGACCAGAGCGCAGCCTCTTAAGATGTGTGTGCCATTTAAACAGCATACCTCCAAAGTGACTTGAAGCAGCTTTATCTTGGCCTATCTGTTCGGGCCCTTGCATTAAAGAACTTCATAAGGCTCTTACTTAGGGATATGGCCAATACACAAACAAAACATATTGAACTGCTCTTCTTCTTTTTCCCTCTTTTTCTTTTCTTTTGTGTGATATAGGAGCCTATCCCTAATCTTTGCAACTTATTTCTACATCTGGTACCAAATTTTCTGACCAAGAACTTATGTCCAGGGGCATATCTACTCTGTTAAGTGAGGAATACATGAACATTCTCAGCTGCCACTGCAAATGCAAGGATTTTTCAATATATAGGTGAATTCCTAAATACTTAGATTCTGTCACACATGTGGTTTGTCTCAAATGGCCAAGGTTACCATTGCAAGCCTCCCCAGATCCAAGTCTGATTGCGTGAATGTTACAGTCCAACAAAATCTAGATACCCATAATTTGCATGCATTTATTTTAACTATTATACCTTCCACATGAAGCATCTCCATGGATAGACCATTTGTCTGGTAAGTGCCGTTATTTTTTCAATTGGCCCAATTCATTGAGACCCAACCAATCGTCTAGGTTTTGTATTTGGCATAACATCTATTCTTACCTCTTCGTACAGTTCATATTTCTCTTCCTAAGTGATAAGGAAACTTTTTTTTCCTGAAAGGCATTCTTAATTCACATTGTATGAATGACAAGTTCCAACTGATGGAGCTCATTTGGTTGTTACATGTTCAGGGACAGCCTGAAGGAAGAGGCCCCTCCCTCTTTAACTGTCATCTTGGCCTCAGAGGGAGCGATCAGGCAGACCCAGCAACATCAGGGACTGCCTGAAGGATGAGACTTCTCCCTCCTTTGTCACCTTATATTTGTTTTGTATTCAATTTTTACTGTACACCGCTATGATCATTCGGAATAGCGGTCTATAAATAAAATGTATTATTATTATTATTATTATTACAGATTTTATTTTACTTTTTAATTCAATGACATCATGAATGCTACAGTCAGGTTTAAGATATTAGCAATGTCTCTTCTTGAAGTATGATCACATATGGTACTTGAATGAGGCTGAATTTATAGTAAATTATTATCTTGATATATAATTTTAAAAATATACAGCAATATACAGTACATGTTCTCTCATTACAATTGAAAGAGTTCAATTTTGAGTCACCTAAACTACCAAGTCCATAAATAATCAGAATAACAAATACATTTTTAAATGCAAGTAGAGACCAGAGTTCAAACGCCTGCTCGAGCATAAAAACCCACTGGGTGACCTTGCATGAGTCACATACTCTCAGTCTCAGATGATGGCAAATACCAAGAAAACCCTGTGATAGGTTTGCTTTAGGGTCGCCATAAGTCAAATATGACTTGGAGGCACACAACAAAGCTTGGTATATGAACTTAAATAGAAGGAAACTATAATGATTGCCATTTACTTTGTCCAAGCCTTGAATTTGGTTTGATTAGGTAGGTTCCTATACTCGCTTAACTTTTTTAAATGTGTGAACAACCCACTGAAGCCACTGCAGCTACTCATGTGCCTAAATTTAATCACTTGCTTAAGTGCTAAACTGGAGTAGAGCCAGAATAAAATCAAAAACTAAAATGAAGAGAAACTAACAGATCACTGGTTCTAGAAACAGGACAAAAGTTAAAGGGGGAAGATCATAGTATGAACTATTTGAAATTCATTAGATAAATCAGGGCATTCATCTGTTACAGTGAAAACCTGAATCATATTATCTTTGTGAATTTTGTTATTTCAGATGCTAATTAACAGTCCTCGATCCATAAACTCATTCAGTCAATTCAGTCTCATGGAAATAACTGGAAATCAGCTGATAACCTCAATTATGTGTTGACTTTATGCTGTAGTTTTCCTTCATCATGTTAATTATATCATGATTTATTACATTCAGAAAGTGCTGTCACCTGAGATCTTTAAGTTTTATATTTACAAGTATATTTAGGATCTGTTGCATCTTCTATTACCCATCCATCTCCCATAAGTAGCAGAAACATTGTGTCATGGCCAGCCAAGATCAGCTCTCAGAGGATGAGGAGGAGGATGAGCCTCCTCCAGAGCAAGGGCTGATTGAGGCAACACCAGGTGCTGTTCCTGCCCTGCCAGGTCCCAGCTGTGATCCTCCAACCCCAGAGGAGGAGGTTCAACCAGGTCCTAGTGCCGAAGAGAGACCTTCTATGGTACCACTGCCTAGTAGGGACTCTGGGGACGAAGCTTGCATGCAGGTGCCTTCTTTCAAAGAGAGAAGAGCTGAGAGTGCTTGCAGGCGCAGATCACAGAGAATTGCCGAGAGGCAATTAGCCAACCAGCCTCAAGTGGCACGAGGGAGAGTTTCCCTTACTTAAGTGGGAGAGAGACTAATGCTGGTTGCTAGAGTTTATTGCATGATCTCTCGGTGTGATTGCTGCTAGCACTAGGATTCTTTGTTACCTTGACCTTGGACCGGACTTTGTTATCTCTTGGCTGTTTTGACCTTGGACAGTTTGACCAACGCTGTTTCTCAGTATCCTGACTTCGGCTTGACTCTTGGAACGTTTGGACTTCTGGAATTCTGAACTCGGCTTGTTTTCTCAGACTGCTCTCAGACTGGTTCCTTGCAAAGTCTGCTTTACTTTCACTTCCACTGTGCTAAGGCTCTGTTATCAGCTACTGTCAAGTGTCTGCTGGCAGCATTCCCGGACACATTGTCCATTTTCACACTGAAATTCCTTTCCTAGAATCAAGAATCATAGAATTGTAAGAGACCATGGGGGCCATCCAGTCCAACCCCTGCGATGCAAGAATATACCGTCAAAGCACCCCCAACAGATGGTCATCCAGCCTCTTCTGTTGATTTCATACCTGTCTTTTCACAACTCTGCCTCTGTTAATCACATTGAGAAAGGTCCTTGGTTCATTATTAAGACTGTAGGAAAAGCAGGCTTTTGACAACTCTAATTGAAAAGCCCTATGGTCCTGGAGACTCTTGTTTAAACCAGAATTTCCCAACCATGGGACTTCAGATGTTGGATCGCAACTTCCAGAATCTCTACTCAGTATGGCTAATACTCAGGGATTGTGGAAGTTATAGATTCAAAGGTCATATAGAGACCTAATGGTGAAAATCTCTGGTCTAAATCATCTTGGCCTTCTCGTCTGCATAGGAAATTTTACAGGAATGAGTTGCAGGGAGAGGAGCTGACAGAACAAGTAGGCAATGCTCTTTGTGAGAGTTTCTGAAATACACCAATGGACAGTGCCAACTGTATCTTTGAACTATTTTTGCTGGTGGGAGGATATAAACAGAAACAGGATGCCATCCTACTCCCCAAAAATGGGGAGGGGGTGCCTTTTTTTGTGACTAAGCCATTTTGTATTATTGATTATTTCTCAAATGTTAAAAGACATTTTTTTCCTAAACAATGAAAAGCTGAGTGTTATGATTAGTTAAATAATACTAAATTACTGTGATGGGAATAAAGTTACATAAATGCAACATAAGGACTTTTTTAAAAAATTAAAATATGTCCTGAATATACATGTATTGCACATTTAAAAGTTAGTGTAGTGGCTTGAGTGTTGGACTATGTCTCTGGAGAGCAGCGTTTAAATCCCTGCTCTGCCATGGAAACTCACTGGGTGACTTTGGGCATGTCACAATCTCTTAGCCTCAGATGAAACCAGAGGCAAACCACCTCTGAACAAATATTGTCAAGAAAACCCTGTTATAAGGTAAACCTTGCCTTAGGGTTGCCACAAATCAGAAAGGACTTGAAATCACACAACAACAATTATAACCATATTAACTACATAAAGTAAATAGGATTTAGGGCTATCAAAACTTAATGCAACACCCTGTTCCTCTGGACTAGGGACAGGAATTGTACAGCCCTCCAGATTTTGTTGACACAGAGCTCCCACCATTTTCATTTGCTATGTTGGCTATTGGCTGCTGGGACCTGCAGTTCAACATCTGGAGGGCCTTATAATGTCCCATTGCTTTGTAAGCCCAGCATTTAGAAAACATAGAACATCTTTGGTGAACTGTTTGGGTGGATCCAATAAAACAAAGAACAAGAAAGATCTTGTTCAGAGATCTATGGGCATTTGCAGTAAGATAGCAATAAAAGCTATATACTACACAGACCTGGATTGTCATTTGGACCAATGGCAAGGGGAGTTCATCAGATATATGTAGTACAGATATCCTAGAAAAATTTATGTAAGATTTATTTAGAGGCTGGTCCCACTTTTTCTAATCGTTCTTCATTTTAACTGCAAAATGGCTTGCCAGTTTAGTCCTGCTGGCCAACAGTAAATAAAGGGATTAAGTATGTCAGGAGTAAAACCTAGGATATTTGCCCATGAAGGAGTTCTCCTCAGGGGTGTTGAATATCAGACCATCTAGATCAGAGGTGGGCAAAGTACAGTCCGTGGGCTACATGCTGCCCCCCAGGGCTGAAATAGAATTTAAATAGGCCCCCCCCCCGAGCTGTTTTTGTAGCTCCACGACTCCCTCCCAGCAGTTAATTTATTTTTGCAAAATAGTTTTTCAAAATGCCCCAAAATTTTGCAACTTTTTTTCTCCCTTCAAAAATGACCTAAATGCCCTTTAGGAGCCAAGGAAGGCCCCAAAACATGGGGAGAATGCCCCCATATCCCATAGAGACCATCTGGGGGAAAAATATTGATTTATTGTTTTTGCAAGAGTGAGTGCAGTGGGGGTTGCAGTCCTCTGAAATCTTTTGAGTGAGTTAATGCAGCTCACTAGCCTTTCACAGTTGCTCTAGATAGCAAGAGCAATAGCAAGTACATTTCTATACCGCTTATCAGTGTACTTAAGCACTCCCTAAGCAGTTTACAAATTGTAAGCTAACTGCCCCCAACAAGCTGAGCACTCATTTTAGCAACCTCGGAAGGATGCAAGCCTGAGTCAAGTTTGAGCCCTTTTGCTGGTACTGAACTCACAGTGGCGGGTTACAAATGGCCCTCGATGAGCCGTTTTCCCGCCGCCACCATTCGCTGCATAGGGAAGCCCCAGTGGCCAGACCGCGAGGCTTCCCTGCACAGTGAAAAAGGAGTGCTGAAATGGGACTCCTTTTCGAAACGTGGAAGTGGTGCCGCGAGGGGCGGGGCGTGCCCTCGCGGCATCACTTCCGCCGCGACACGTCTGGACGCACAGCATGTGGATGGGCGCCGCCATTTACGACACGCTCCGCGCGTTCTGGGAAGAAGGGCCATGAGAAAGGTAAGAACCTTCTTAACTCTAATACGGCCCTACGGAGCGCGTACTTTATGGCGGTTTGTAACCCACCAGTGTAGATGGTCTACAATAAAATGTAGGTTTTCCACACACAGCAATTCTAGGTTGATCTCGTCTCCTGGATCCTGGCTTAATAAAGTATTCCATATGAATAAAAGTTACGGTCATTATAATAGAATAATACAGTTGGAAGGGACCTCAGAGATCATGTAGTCCAACTTTCTGCTCAATGCAAGAACTCCAGCTAGAACATCTCCAGCAAGTAGCTGTCCAACCTCTTTTTGAAGAGATTCAGTGAACGAAACCCACCACCTCTCTATGCAATACATTTCATGGCTGAACTACTACTACCATCAAGAAATTTCATCTAGTGTTCAATCAAAATCAACCCTCTTGTAATGTAAAACCATTAGACCTGGTTCTAGCCTGGGGTATCATGTAACAATCCTGTATTCTAGTCACTGTGGCAGCCCTTTAGATATTAAATATTTAAAAGTAAAATCTTGTCACCCTTCAGTCTTCACCAAACTGAACATGCCCAGCTTCTTCAACCTTTCTTCATATGTGTTGTCCTCCACACTTCTTATCATCCTTATTGCACTTATGTAAATCCACTCCATCTTGTCTATGTCTATCTTAAAATGCAGCACTCAGAAGTGAATATAGTACCCCAGATGAGGGCTGACTAGTGCAGAATATACTGGGACTATTACCTCACTTGACTTGGAAACTATGCTTCTATTAATTCAGGCTAAAATATTATTTGCCTTCTTTGCTGCAGCATCACCCACTGGGTCACCTACCTGTGCATTTAGTTTTGTTGCCTAAATGCAGAATTTATCAAATGAGATCTATATACTATAGAGCAACTAGAGGGCAGTACAGAAAATTTGCCCTTCAAATCAAAGTTGATCTGATGGCCACTTCATATTAAAGTTGTTTCATTAAGTTATGTCACTGATCTAGGAGACAAGAAGGCTCTGCACAGGAAGAAAATCTCTGAAGAAACTGTTAAGCTCCCTCAAGCCAATAATGAGTATTCCAGAAAAATAACTCAGTAAATGTATATCTCTGTGATAGATAGTAATTGCTTCAACAGAGCCATTATAGCCTATTAGGTCAATATTCTGCATTGCCAAAGTGCTTTAATTAATATACATTTACATAAGATATCGAGGGTTTCTCTCTGAGCCATGAAAGGGGGAAATGTGGAGCACAGTACTGAACTTGCATTGCAATACACAGCACAATTTGACATTCAGTTATTTGTTTTAATTTATTAAAAGTGGTTGTCAGAGACTCAAGGCAGCCATTACATTGCTAACAGCATGGTGATCTCCATATCCATCAGACCATGTATTTTCATGCTTGAGGAAATGGAGGGAATCATATGTTTATGGACTGTACAAGAGAAGATGCTGTTCTCAAAGCGATGCCAATTTGCCCCCTACCACCAATTGCTTTCTCACTTTCTGGTGCACTTCCGGAACTATAAAAAATGTAGCTATGAACTATGTGGATTTCAATTTGTGTGTGTATGTATACAAGTGCATGCCTGTGGGCATGCACACATATTTAGTCTTTTTTGTTCACCTACAGAATAGCGAGGAAGAAAACATTCTTGCTTCCTTTGCCTGATGAATGTGAGCTTCATAGGTCAAGAGTCAGTTTCGATTCTTAGAATTCTGAAATATGAAACAGATGCATGGACACAGCCATTAGGAAGACATGCAATGAAACTGTCATCCCCTCCCCCACACATCCCCTAGTAGCCATTAAAAAGGTTTGAAGATTGAAAATTGTGTCAATCAGCTTACGTATATTTCCCCTAAAAGAAGTAACGTGAGCAGTTCTGCTCTCGAGCAGGATCTGGGGAGATGCTACTCTGCATGGAAGAACGTCGACCAACCTGCTAATAATAATCCAGCATTGTGATACTATGGAGAGTCACTAATGGCCCATTCAAGTATTATTAATGTGAGAAAATAAAGACTTGACCCAGGCCTGCTACCACCACTCTGTTCATGAGAAATGTTACCTTTATTGGAGTAGGACAGCTTTTTCTATTCATGAAGTCTCTTCACACAATCCAGAACCTTGATTCAGCATTCTGAGCCACATGGATAACTTTAATGAAAATTGGAGGTTCTCCTCTTCAGAAAACCACACTTCATGAAAGGACATCACTTATGGTGCTGGGCCAAATGTAACATACTTCTCTTCCTCCCAGCAGTTTTTTCCCTACATACCCATACATACATGCCCTAAAGAGGCATGGGCTCATGCCATATAAATCCTTCATTTTCACGATATATTGCCAGCTATTGTCACCTCCACCTCCTTCCCTGTCAATTGACTCTTTTTCTATTATTGAGGGTAGGGCTATTTTTGCTGCTGTTAGCGTGTATTGCTATAGTTTCAAAATGCATTTTTCCAAATAAATTTTTTTTAGTACATCAGTGAAACAGTATGTCTGTACAAAAATGCTATTGCACTATTTCAGAGATCCACAAAGATCTGAGCTATAAAAGGAGAAAAGAGGAAAGAAAAGGAATGGGGGGGGGATTGTCTTTACCTTCCCCACCCATCTTTAACTCATCTGACATGCAAACTTTACTGCCCACTTCACAATACACATCACTGAAAATAGCTGGGGGAAAACCCAGTATGAACCATGCCAGTAGATAGACATGTGCTCCTTGGGATGTCACAACATGTCTCATATTTTTTTTAAAAAAGCAGAAGATGGGAATTAAATGTTAAAGCTGTTGTTGGGAATTGCTAGAAAATAGTCCCAAATAACAAAAAAGTCATTGATGTATGTGGGTGTTGTGTGCCTTGAAGTTGTTTCTGACTTACGGCAACCCTAAGGCAAACCTATCATGCAGTTTCATGGCAAGATTTGTTAAGAGGATGTTTGCCATTGACCTCCCCTCAGGCTGAAAGCATGTGACTTGCCCAAGGTCACCCAGTCGGTTTTATGGCTGAGCTAGGAATCGAACCCTGGTCTCCACACTGGGTCTCAAGAGACAGAGAGAGAACTTACAATGCTTTGAGTTCCTATGTTGGGAGAAAGGGGGAATATAATAAATAAATAATAATAATAATATCAAAATCCATGGCAACATTCTCCCAGGGATGATGATGATGATTGAGAAGGGGTCAGCAATCTATTTAAAAGATGGCTTGCATCTTCTGGAGCCATCCAACATTCATCCTTTTTCTTTCGGCCTAGGAAAAGGTTGGTCCAAGATATTTGAAGGGGTGAAAGGGCATACACAAAAAGAGACCTGGAGACCACATGCAGCCCCAGGACTACATCCTGTCCATGCCTGAACTACAACCTTATAGAGAAAACCAAGCAAGAAAATAAACTGCATAGACGGAGACTGGTAAAGAAAATGTTAGGAATGGGTGGAGATTTCATTTCACTTAAGGTTTTTTCCCTGGGTTTCTCAAAATTCACAAAATTCAAAGGTGAGTGAAAGTGAAACTGACAGTTTCACTCATTCCTACAAAATATCCCAGTTTGTGATGCATCTGATGCAGTGCCCTCATGCTATAACAAATGCTGGTATTTTAGACTACAAGGTGCAACTTCCACAGCTAAGTGGACAAAGCAGAGCTTTTGAGTCATTTTGGCAGATACTTTGTTTTTAAAAGCATAGTTCCATGTCTCCTTTATATTGTACTGAATATTTTAAATAAAGACTTACTCCAGCTGTTATATTTTGAAGGGGAAGGACGGCTTATCAGAGAACCCTATCTCAATCTTTTACTTTATGTGAAAAGGAATGCTCACCTCCCTACTCTGTAGGATCATCATTGTGACAGAGTTATAAATCATCTGAAGAAACTTTTGCAATACAAATGGAGGTTTGGGATGCATGTGACAAGCCTCTTCAACTAACATATCTCATGGCATGTGGAAAATAAACCACTACAAAAGGGACTTAATGATCAAGGACTACACAAGGGTTGAAGCCTTAGCTCTTCAAGGTCATGAGAATGTTATTTCAGGAACTTACTTCACCTTCAAAGTCTCACATCACAGTATATAGTCAATGGTTATCCTATGTGGATTTCCTGATTATTTAGAGGTGTTTTGCATCCCTTGTGCAACTCCAGGCATGTCTGAATTGCAGACTCACGTTGGTTTAACACTCTCCTTCATCCCAACCCATCCCTAAGAAACCCTGGGAATTATTGCTGTGGGGTTTAACTAGTGTTCAGTTCCTGACTAAACTAAAATTGCCTAGTCCTAAAAATACTTCTTTTGGATTGTTTTATATCATTATTTAGATTAGGATTAGTTTATTGTGTTTTATTCACATAGACCTGGACCAGTCCAAGATATTTTTCTGATTGAGACAAAGCACAAAATAATGTCCCACCCTTGGACACTTTATGTATAGAATAGCAACTCAGGAGAAAGGCCACAGAGCTGTTGTCCTTCCCACATCATCTGCTTCCTCGGACAGCTGCCTCACTCTGCCTAATGGAAGAGCAGGCCCTGCACATCCCTCTTCTGCTGTGTGGTACTATAGAAAATGGTAGCTTTGTCTGTTGCCTCTGGAGGAAGCGATAAGCAGATGGATCATTCAACATAGCTGTTTTAAACCAAAGCCCACGTACACTAGGAACTGTCCTCTCAGTCAGAATCCTTGACCTACCCATGGGCCCATCCCCAGACACAATAAGGTAGATATACTCTGAGGATGTTTTCAGGGCCAAGTAATAGTCTCCACCAATTCAAACTGGCCTTTCCATGAAGCTCCTCCACCTATAGTCGGCCCTCTTTATCCACAGATTCTTTATCCATGGATTCAAGCATCCACAGTTTTAAAATACTCAAATATATATATACATTCTAAAAAGCAAGCCTTGATATTACCATTTTATATAAGGGACATCATTTTACTATCCATTGTATTTAATGGGACTTGAGCATCCATGGATTTTGGTATCCAAGTGGGTTCTGGAACCAACCCCCAGTGGATACCAAGGGCCAACTGTACATTGCTCTGCAATGTTAGAACCCAATTCTATGTATGCTCTACTGTTACCCTGGTCAGACTTACCCAGTATGCTCCCAATACATAGAGTAAGTAAGTATGCATGGGGATCTTCAGCCTGAAATCCCAACAACAACCCCCCCCCCCCAATTACCTGACTTGAATATTGCTGAACTGTCTTACCAGGCCTGAAACATGTGAATGAGCTTTGTTTGGGACTTAAGGCTTTTGTTTGCTAAGGACAGTAATTTCTGAACTGAACAAAGTGTTACATTGCTTCTTCATTAGCTGGTGCCACATCTCTGCTATCAGCTGTGTAGCAACAAGCCTTTGGTTGGCTGCCCAGACTGTGTTTGGACAATAAACTCTCCCAGAGGTTTCGTGCAGATTTTAAATAGCATGGGAGACAAAACCTTGGGACCCCACAGGCCAATGGCCATCAGGATGGACAGGAATTCCTTAGTTTCCCCCTCCAAGAAGAATTGGACCATTGCAGAACAGTGTCCCCATGCACCATCCCTGAGAGGAAGCTCAGAAGGATGATATGATCAAAAACTGCCGACAGGTCCAGCAGAACCAACAGACACACCCTCCCCCTGTCTAGCTCTCTGCATAGGTCATCAGCCAAGGTGACCAAGGCTCTTTTGTTCCATAGCCAGACCTGAAACTAGACTGAAATGCATATACTTAATCCATTTCATCTAAGAACCTCTGAAACTAGGAGACCACCACATGCTCCAGACCCTTAACCAAAATGAAATATTGGACAGAGCCCAGTAATAATCCAATGTAGTCAGATTCAGGAAGAGTTATGGAATATAGTTGGGTTCTGGGGCCTTCACCACAGCTTCTTTTAGGCAGGATGGAACTCTGGCTTCCTGCAATGAGGCAGTCATTACTCCTGTTACCCATTCAGCCTGTCCCCCTCTGGCTGCTTTTGTAAACCAAGAAGGGCAAGGCTCCAGGGCACATGTGGTGGCTCTCAACTCTCCAAGGATCCTGTCCACATCCTCAAGCTACACAAACTGAAACATATCCATTAACATGAGGCAAGCAGAAGTTAGCTTACATCAGCAATGTCCAAACTCTGGTCCTGTAAGTGTTTTAGACTTCAGCTCCCAGACACCTCAGCCATCTTGGCCAATGGTCTGGGTGCTGAAGTCCAAAACACCTGGAGGGCCAGAGTTTGGACATAACTGGCTTACATCAACTGGACTGGTATCTACTACAGTATCCATGTTGGAGCAGATCCAAGCAATTTTATCTGTAAAATGTCATGCAAACTCTTCACAGTGGGCTGCTGAGTGGTTTGCATGATGCTCATGTGGGAAAGGGCCTGGCCACCTGAGACAAGTCTGCTGGACAACACTGTGCAGACACAATTGTGGCCGAGAAGAATTATGTATTCACTGCCATTGCTGTTGCTGCCACCGCCACCATCACCATCACCACCAGGAAATAGACTTTCTGTGGTTTTCAGCTTGTGGTCTGCATTTTTATTTGGGAAAGGTCCTAGGGACCGTATTGCAACAAGAGGGAAGGCCTAAAGCCAAATTGCATTGGGTTAAGCCAGTTGTAAACCTTACTAATTAGATCATTTTCCCACCAAGCACGCAAAGCAAAGCTCAGTTTTATGTACTTCTGCCGAGATGAAAGCCTCCATGCAAAAGCTACAAAGCAGAACAACTCCCTGACCTTTCAAAAGACTCATCTTCTTTCACTGATCATCGGTGAGCTATAACAGTAGAAGAATCTTCCAACTCAGAAGGAGACTCCCTACTTCACCAAACCCTGGGAATTTAAATGCTTGGGTTTAGGGAAATTTGCTTATGTATTTCTTGATAACTTGAGCTGCTGGTTAGAAGAAATACAAGGCAGCATGGGAAGTTGCTCAGAGGCCCAGAATCAGATAGAGATACCCAGATGTGAGCTGAAGATGGCCAGAGATAACCTGCCTCCACTTCACTCCAGGACTAAGCTCTACTCACTGCAATGGATGTTTGCAACTTAAGTTACTTTGGGCCAATACAAACGGGCAAAAAGTGTCATGGGGCCAATTTTAGGGCTTGGGAATGCAGAGCGTCCGCATGCTCCCAAGCCCTACCACGCACCCCCAGTGCCATCATGGCTCACTCCCATCTACACAGGGAATGCCATGGTGACATACATGCGGTGCAGCCTCCAAATGATGCCACACTGTGCATACATCATCAGTGCACACGGGGGTGACAATGCCTCCTGGAGGCTGCGCCATTTGGTTGGTGCGGCCTAAATGGGCAGCTGCAGACCGCTCTTTCAGGGTGGTCTGTACAACCCCTTTGCATTGTCCTGTTAGCAGATTTATTCATTGTTCTGTGTGTGTGTTCTTTGCTTGTGTCAGTACATATGCATATACATTTTCAGGAGAGATACAATGTACAATCCACTGAGAGCAGTGGTCCTTTCATGTAAATGATTGCCCAAGGATTTTGGTATTTGGATATTGTTTACACGGCACAATGCGATATGGAGACATCAGTGAATGTTTGGTTGTGGGGAAACTGGGGTAATGCCTGCTATCACTGTTCTTCTTGTACCATAGAATCACAGAATCATACCTTCCAATGCCTCCTCCTTTTCCTAGCCTTTTAGTGCAAGCCATCACAAGATATGTTACAATAGAAATAAAGGACAATATGCTCTCATAAAGGCTTGCTTGGGCATTGATATCTTCATAAGAGGCTCTTCTTTGAATACATCAAACCTCAGAGGCACATTTGATGGGAATGTGAGAAAGGGCTTTCCTGGTAGCTGCAACTAGGATGCAGCCTCTAAGGTAGGCCAACTAGTTCCTTTCCCTATTGCCATTCTGCCTTTTTGTTCAGGTGGGCATTTGACTATTTGCTTCTTAATTTGGAAAGTACTTTTAATGAGATCTGATTTACACAATGATGTGTGATTGGTTGATATTTTTACTATCAGGGAAAGGAGGATGTACTTCAGGTATTTCTGCCTCAGGTATCAAAGTCATTTGACTAGTTTTGGGCCCTGTGCCCTTTCAATTTGGAAGAGGGAAACCATTTGGTCATTTCATTTCATTTATATCTCAGTTTTATTTAGATATGGGACCCAAAGTGGCTTAAAACAAAAGAAAGCTAAAACAATATATAACACAGAAGTTTTCTTTAAACAAATGATCCAGTTATAAACTACTAATTTAAAACAGCTAAAAACAAATTCAAAGCATAATATAGTTTGAGTCTCACTTTTCCAAAATGCCTGGAATCAGAAGTGTTGTGGATTTCAGATTTATTTATTTGGATTTTGGAATACTTGTATTTGCATATACATGATATATAGACATATATCAAAACACAAAATTCATTGATGTTTCATATGTACCTGAAGCAATTTTAAACTATAGTGTGTGTGTGTGTGTGTTTGCATGAAACACAGCTTATATGCATTGAACCGTCAGAAAGCAAAGATGTCACTGTCTCAGTCATACATGAATAAAGTTTTGGTTTTTGGAATATTCCCGATTTTGGAATTCTGTATAAAGGAGACTCAATCTATAACAGGAATAAAAAGGTAAAGGTATTCCTCATGGACAAGGTTGTCAAGTCATGTCCAACCATGGGGCGGTGCTCATCTCCGTTACTAAGCCAAAACGCCAGTATTGTCAAACACTACTTTGTGACCATGTGGCCAGCATGATTTCACAGAACACTGTTTATCTTCCCACTGAAGTGGTACCTATTTATCTACTTGCATTTGCATGTTTTCGAACTCCCAGGTTGGCAGAAGCTGGGACTAGTGATGGGAGCTCACCTCATCATGCAGCATCCAGCCTCAAACCTGCCCATCTTGAAATCAATAGAGTCAGTGTCTTAAGCACTTGAGCCACTGCATGGCATCAAAAATTCCTTCTGCCCCACCAATTAAAAGCTGAAGCCTTTGCCTTCTGGGGAAAGAGAGCAAAGAAGCAACTGACTGAGCTCCATAGCCTGGGAGCAGCCTCTGAGAAGGCCACAGACAAGCCTGTGAAGGTAGTCCATCTGAAAGAACATGATCATAAGATTCAGACAGGCTCATCTGGGGAATATCCTGCAATAAAATATCTTGGGTTTGCCCTGGGTTCTAAAGGTAAAGGTTTTCCCTTGACATGAATGTCTAGTCATAACCGACTGTAGGGGGAGGTGCTCATCTCTGTTACTAAGCCAAAGATGACTCCAGTGGTCATGTAGCCAGCATGAATGCACCAAATGCTGTTACCTTCCCACCAAAGTGGTATCTATTATCTACTTGCATTTGCATGCTTTTAAACTACTAGCTAACAGAAGCTAGAACTAGTGATGAGAGCTCACCCCATAATGCAGCACATAGGCCTCATAGTATGAACCTTTTGACCTTACAATCATCAGAACTGGTGTCTTAGCCACTATGTCCTAGGTTCTAGCCTGCCTTAAATTCCAGTTTTCAGATTCTCTGACCACCCCCCCCCCAGCT
Organism: Sceloporus undulatus; assembly: GCF_019175285.1. NCBI lineage: Eukaryota > Metazoa > Chordata > Lepidosauria > Squamata > Phrynosomatidae > Sceloporus > Sceloporus undulatus. Next base: position 88,236,457 of record NC_056525.1, read on the forward strand.
CTTTTTCAAAATAATCACATATAGTTTCCATGGTACTCTTTCACTTAGTAAGTGTTGAGGGAAAGAGACTCTGTACACTTACCTCAAAGCATTTTGCTTTGATTTAGGACCATGAAAAGGATGAGATTATTTGATTACATTCTAGTGAGGCCAGCATTAAACTGTGGAGGGAAGTAGGCAGAACAGCAATAAATGATTTGAAGAGGAAGAATTAAAACTATCCTTTTGAGAAGCACTGGAGCAATATCTATGACCACTAATGGGCACAACAACAGGCATCTCATTCAAATGCCAAACAGGCTTCCCTTTCTCTTCCCGTTCTGCCAACACTTCTTCAAGAACATGCTGTTTCCCTAGCAGATGCCCATGCCTTAGTTCATCAAACTGAGAGGCTTTTTAAGAAGTTAGTAAAAACTAGTTCTCAACAGTTCTAAATCATCATTTTCATGTTCAAAGCACTCCCACCCTGCAAATGCATCAGGTCATGGTTTACCACAGTGAGTATCTGAATATTCATTTATATGCTCACTACTCATTTCTTTTTCATATTAAGAAGGGGGGGTTGTATGATGTGATGATTACTTAACCATGATACAATTAAATATACTGACACCACCCCAATATTTGTACTTATAATTTATGACCTTCACTGAATGAAATACATTCCTTCCCTGTAAAATCTTAGCATTTGGCATGTTTCCCCTCCTAAAGACTCCATGGGTTACATTTTTGGAGCAGCATACTATATGTCAAATAATCACTAGGGGAGAAGGAGGGAATCAATGAGCTTAAATTATTAAAATTCTAGGCATCTGTTAAGGGTTCAGTCAGGTGTTGTAAAACTTACAGTACATCAATTTACTTGCTATATTAATTTTACTCATATACCTTGACAAGAGGAGGGGAGGTGTTACATCTTTCTCTACTCAAACTAGATTGAAGTGACTCAGAAATATAGAACCTCTTTCCCTCCTTTTAAGATTTATACTGAATGGGTAGCTATTCTCCAAGTCAGAATGCAGGTGAATGGCAGGTCTGCACTGTAAATGCCTGAGGTAACTATAAAAATATAAATGGTATCAGGTTATTGATTTCCCCCCCATAGAGGCCACAAATTAGAATTGGCATGCTTTAAAAAAAAAAGAGGAAAAGAGGAAGAAAAATCCACTGGTCTATTCACCAACTTTTAATTAAAATATAAATAAATCATTGTAGTCTCAGCACTTGCATATAAACAATGGGAAAGATGGCATACTTACAAGAACGTGTCAGTGTTTTGTGACTAAAGAGTCATTGCACAAAATACAACCCAAATTGAATCCAGATTTCCAAACTAAGTAATATCACATGCAAACCATTTCAGCCTATTATAGCAGAAGCCACTGAAACCACACGTTGGTTTTTAGAAGAAACACGGAAGAAAGAGCACAATTTTGCAAAGTAGAGCAATCCTCCTTTTAAAAAATAAATTAAATAAAGTTAAGCACTATTGCTATTATATACTAGTTTTTTGAGGGGTCACATGCTATGGAGTAATGGGTTTTTACATCTTCAAGACAAACAATAACCATATGTTGCTCTGGGTACAGAATGTTTGTTGCTCCATTAGTACACAACAAAAAATCTGGAAAAGGAAGAGATTTTGTTGTCATAAGCACTCTGGAAGAGCTTTTAATCAAACCTTCAGAGATCCAAATATTTCATAAGAAAAACAACAGCAATAAGGTTGCACTATAGTTCCTTCAAATGTTTCTCTTGCACTTTGGAATCAGGAAAGGTGAGAACACAGTCAATTTTCTAGTGGGGTCTAGGGAAATGTAAATGAGTTCTAATAAATACTCCTACTTTACACAGGGAGATCCTGAATAATACAGAGGTAACAACAGAAAAGACAGAAATTATGCAGAGAAAGACAGCCACCTCTGGATAGACCAGATCAGAACAGAGGGACTCCCCACAGACAATATGGTCATGTGGTGGAAGAAGTGTCTCCCAACTCCACTTCTAAGGTCTTAGCTTCTCCTAGATGGACTACAAGCACTACCACATAAGGTTACCAGCCCCATTTCTGTAAACCAGGGGGTCAATGGGGTGGGAAATGGGTCCACTGGCCACAAGTGGACTCCTCAAAAGTCTGTTTTTGTGGTTCCTCCATGAAATCTCCATCTGAGGTTTTTTGGGGGGAATTGTCAAAATACCCCTGTAACCTTCTAGTTGGAATTTGCCCCATCCCCCATATTTTGGACCCAGCAGAAGCCTCTCCTATCCTAAAAATGGATAGAAATAAACTAGAAGTCACATCTGGGTTACTTGCTGCTTTTTAAAAAGGCCTCTTCTAGGACTAAAACTGCCTCAGCAGCAAAGACATAGTTGCTCCTTATGCCCCCTAGAAGACATGTAGATATTTTGAGTGTTAAAAATTAGGTAACTTTTTTTAAAAGATAAAAAAAAGGGATGACACTGGCAGTATAGTGTGAAGACCTCCAGTGTCTGAGGGCTGTGCTGGGTCCCCTGGCCTCAGGTGGTTGCCCATACCTGCTTTAAGACAACCCAAAACATTATTCTGGCTGAGATCCACCCATGGGGAGACCTAGGAAACTCATCAGGATCAGATTCTGACTGCTCGTGTCTCCATGTGGAATCTACTTGTAGATCATTCAGAGAGACCAGGAAGGTTTCCATACCAACAGCATACCAGATTCCAATATGAGATGAATCAAGACGATCAGTTTCTTCTAGGACTGCCTGAAACACTACCCCACACAACAGCACAATGCCTGGGGAAGGGAAATTGAACATGGATCAATAATTACCTAAACCTGGGACTAGAGATGTAGAGGCCTGTGGAAAAATTAGGGGAAATCCCAATTTTGTCCATGTTTTTCCTGAATAATGCTAAAATAAAATATTCCATAATTATGAAGTCGAAAGCTTTCTGAAGATGCCAGCCACAGATGCTGGAACATCAGGAACAAACCATTCCAGAACACGGCCCGAAAAACCCACAGACACAGAACATAGCCTGAAACACCCACAAAAAACTATTCCATAATTGATTTTCCTCCTTTTTTTCAGGTTTGTTCCATTTTCCCCATTTTTTTTCTGGGAAAAAAAAAAGAAAAAAAGAAAGTGGAAAAAACAAGAAAAATTGAAAAAAGGAAGAAAATAATTTATGGAATATTTTATTTTAGCATGATTCAGAAAAAACAGACAAAAAAAATTCCCCTAATTTTTCCATGGGGCTTCACATCTCTAACTGGGACACATATGGCAAAGCAACATCAGAGTGTTATCAAGATGTCAAAAGTTATAAATGAAGAACACACAAGGTAGGAGAACTTTAATTTTGCCTAAGCCTACTGGGAAGAGCAAGACCTCATCTCCCTACTTTTCTCTTTACTGAGTGCAGATTACTTTTGTACTTTGAATTCAGTTTGCAATAACTTAAATAAGCCAAGGACAATGAGAGAAAGCAGGAGGAGGAGGAGGAGGAGAGAGGAACATTTTAAAAGCAGCTGGAAAAGTGGGCCAACAGAGGATTAATCAGGACAGTTGAGGAGATATGTAATTATTTCAACATATGAAACCAATGAGACAGTAAATCATAGAATCATAGAGTTGGAAGAGACCACAAGGGCCATCCAGTCCAACAGAATCCATTATTCAATTGTGTTATTCTGCGATTGCAAATAATGTTGCTTTTATAAATACCTAGTTCCAGACAAAGCACAAGCATGAATCCAATGCATTTGTTAGCTGCACAACCTGTTGTACAAATGATTGCACCATTGGTTGTGTATTCTAGACACCATCACCAGAAGAACAAGTGGACAGCAGCAGGACTTTCTATTGCCCCTGCAAGTGGAAAAGCAACAAAGCACTATGTTTTTCTACTAACACTAAATTGTCTTTAGATCAGAATTCTATCCCATCTCTCAGTAACATATCTAATATTTTGGAACTGCAGAAATCTGGATATATTTGTGCATAGGTAGCTCCTTAGCTGCTATGCCAGGGGTAGGCAACCTGCGGCCCGCGGGCCGGATGCGGCCCTGCGAGGCCTTGGGACTGGCCCCAGCCCGGTCCTGCCGCCAATTGCCACCGGGGCCTTTGGGGGGCAATTGTCTATAGAAGCCTCGGAAACATGCATTTATGTTAACATTTTTTTAAAAATTAGCAAAAAATTTTGCGTGTCCTCCATTTTTTTAAAAAAAAGTGTCTTCCATTTGAAAATTTTGTCCTACATTTGTCCTGGTTTATTGATATATTTATTTTTTTTAATTTTTTATTTTTTGGCTTCGGCCCCCCAGTTGTCTGAGGGACAGCAACCTGGCCCCCGGCTCAAAAAGATTGCCTACCCCTGTGCTATGCTATCGTATTACCGTTATAAAGCAGCAATGTCTATAACCATCAGTGCTGACCTTGACTTCTTGACTTATCAATGTGCTTCCTAATTCTCTATATAGGATATTTTGCAACCTGAGGGAAAATACTAGTACAGAATGCCAGCTGGCAAGAAATATCTATCGAGCCAATTTTTTTGTCCTCCATGGCTTTTTCTGCACAGAAAAAGACTCATATTTACTCAAAGCCTACACATTAAGGTGAAGCTGGCAGTTTTATACTTTGTTCCATACAATACTGACTCAGCTAATAAGTTATATCAAATGTATGAGTCTTACTCTTGGTGAAAATGTGGGATAGAAGGAAAGTGATTGGTTGACTGATTAATAAACATTATAATAATTTGCTTCTCAATGTAAATGCATAAAGCTCCATCACTGCCAAAAATGACCTTAGTGTGCTGAGTACAACTTACAAGAGTTACTTTTTTGGACTACCAGAATACACAAGCACACATGGATAACTATTCTAAGCTCCATCAGCCTGGGTCAAATCCCATCCCAATCTTGATGTAACCACGTCGGAAACTGCCTTATATCACAGACTTATTTTGTCTGCCCAGCCCAGGATCATGTGCTCTGATTCTGGGGTCTTTCCTCTCACATACTATCTCATCCCATTTTAAATGGAGGTGCCTGGGAATGAGTGTGGAGCTACTAAATGAAAAGTGTATGAAATATGTATATTCTACCCTCAGCACCAATCTTAAAGGCATAGCTCCCCTCATTCTAGGAACAACTTTTCCATCCAACAAACACAGCCTTAGAAAGAAGGAAGATGTCTAAGTGGAAGATGTTGTTCAAACCCCTGCATGATTATTCTGTACCTTTGTGTGCAGAATAGCTTGTGACAGCACATCAGATCTCAAGTATGGGTGGCTTGGGATAGCACGGTACTGACAGAAGATACTGAATCCTAGACATGATCATTTACATTGGTCTGAGATACCAGAACAGCTTCTCCACACTTGTGCCTTCCAGATGTTTTGGACAACGACTCCCAGAATTTCTGACCATTGGCCATGTTGGATGGGGTCAATGCAAAGGGAAGTCCAAAGCATCTGGAGGTTGGGAAAGGTTCCAGATGTTTTGGAGCCTTCCCCAATAATAAAGACTAAAACCTTGCACTGGACCTCCAGCTGTACCACCCCATTTAAACACTCATTTGCCAGCTCAGCAACTCATACAATCGTGCCTACAATTATTGTAATGAATTATAAAAACAAACTAAAATGAAATCTCATAATATATGACTTGCAAATTATTTAATTCATATTCATTGGTTACCAGCCATGGCTTACAAAATTATAAATGTGAGCTCCGAATTAATGAGGAAAGGTTTAATAACTGCTTTGCCAAGTTTTCAAATGTGATGATAATTTGAAATCAAACAGAATACGATTACGAATTCATAATACTTTCTGTGTGTTTGTTTTCACAGCAGATTTTACTATGATATCTCTAGTATTCTAACCTGGTAAACATACCCTCCTTCAGCTTCCCTATCTTTCCCCCAGAATAACATCAGGAGAGACAACTATCAGCTAGTGCAAGGCTGGCCGAAGTCATTTTGTAGTGCCACCAACTAACATCCACACTCATTTAGATCAAGACACATTAGTCTCCTAAGAGAGACATGTCATTTTAATACAGAAGACTGAAAATCCCACCAATACCTCTACATCCCACCACTAGCAAAATAAAATTCCAAATAAAATACATAACAGGTTGGTGCCTTCTGATGAGAGCCACTTCATTTTTTTCTAATGTTAGGGCTGGCTGTTAATTGCCAGACTGTGATGTCCATTAAGCATCACTCTTACTACCAGACTGCATGTATTAATGCAAATCATTTGGAACAATCAAGGGAAAAACTGTTAATGCCAAAATTCTGATGAAATAAATTTGATTTTTTTTAAAAAAGGGCAGAGAAAGTCCATGATCACCACTTCTTTTGCCTGAACAGCCAAGTCAAAAAGAGTAGATGTTTTCAGTTTCTCCATCCCTTTGCTCCCACATCAGTTCTAAGGGAAATCTAAAGTCCTAACAAAAATGTCATATACCTCCTTTTTAATTCTTAATTTTTCCACCATGAGAGTTAGGAAGGGAGAGGAACAACTCTCACAGTGTCACATAGAATGAGTTCCTGATGGTGGACTATCTTTGCCCATGAAACATCCGCTCTACAGGTGGAGTAAAGAGGGAATTTCAATATGACCAACTGCTCCATAGACACTATTCCAGAAATAGAGTTATTCCCAGTCATAACTATCCCATTCCCTGAGCTATCAGGGCCAAAACCTGAACTCTAGATACAACCCTTCATGATGTTTCAGGGTATGGGCCTTGGTGATGATAACTTAACTATCAACCATACTTGCACAGATTACACCATTCTGATAAAACACACCAAGTCTGTGGATATCCATTTTCTTCCCAACAAATGAGGAAAGAGTATATCAACACACGATTCAAGGCAGCACTCTCACTCTGAGATTCCTCTCCCTCCCACTGAGGTCTACGGGAAGGGGACCAGCCCTTGAAACCTAGGGCCAGGCTGGGCCCTGAGACTTGGCAATCCTACCTAGGGATCATAGGATTACATCTCCACTCTCCATAAAAGGTATGTTAATTTCAAGGATTTTTAACTGCACTTTCACTCCATCTCTGGATGACAGTAAATATTAGAAGGTAGTTGTGATGAGAGAAACAAACTGACATCTGGAAAGCTCTAAGATTAATAACTGGTCACTCAATGACTCCTTCACTTGCTTCATCTATTGGTTTTTTTGTGAAAACTACTGATAACCTGTGAAATTTTCTTCCAATTTTCTTTCCAGTAATTCCAGGCAGATGGGTCCTAGCACTACCAAACAAACAGAAGATGGAGCTAGCTATTCTGTCTCCTCCCTTTTCAGTAGATTTCCTGTTGTAAAAAAAAAGTGTAGAAAGAAGCAGCAGAGAAATATGGAAGAAGCAGTGAAAATGTCCTGTAAAATTGTTTTTTCTATTATGAAATCATCTCTTATTATAGCAATAGCAAGTACATTTTATACCACTTATCAGTGCACTTAAGCACTCCCTAAGCAGTTTACAATGTGTAAGCTAATTGCCCCCATCAAGCTGGGTACTCATTTTAGCCACCTACGGAAGGATGCAAGACTGAGTCGACCCTAGCCCCCGGCTGGTGTTGCACTCACAACCTTGTGGTTTATCAGTGAATGGCTGCAGTACAGACATTTAACCACTGCACTACCAAAACCCTTATTCACTAAGATGTATCAATTTTCATACCACAGTGACACATTATTTTTGTATTTTCCCCCAACTCCTTGGGAAAACCCAGCTCATTTGGATTATCAGAAATATCTTGCCACGAAAAATGGATTTTGGTTAAGGAACCTTAATCAGCTATCTTAACTAGGAAAGCTATGAACAGCCCAGCCATTTAGTGGGACCAAATAAACAGGGCATCAAAGGGTTCATTCTGATCACAGGATAATCATAGATCTTAATTGTCTTATTTGATGAAAACCACAAACCTCACTCCAGTCTCCCCAGTTTTAGCAAAATCATGTCTGTTTAGTCTTATAAAAATAGTAACTAGGGGCTTGTCTACACAATGTAAATACGTCTCATTCCATTTGAACAGAATGTGACCTTTCCACACACAAGTTGGAGAAATTTGGGGGGTTGCTACCCCCCCCAAACAAAACCTACTTAAACTCCACAGAAAAAGGACTCTAAGTATCTGTGAGTATGCCCATTATGTGTGGCTGCCTGTTCACTTTGCACAGATTCACTTGATGCACATCTTTGGCAGAGGGAGGGCAAATAGATGTAAAATTGAAAACAATTAAGTGTCAACATGAATATGTGAAAATCTGCAGCAATTTGCATAATACACTTATGTGTAGACTAGCACTATATTAAGGAAGCCAAGGGACCACAAGGCCTGCTGTAGCCCAAGCATTGGAAAGGCAGTGTCCTATGCCTTTTTCATGTTAAAACATATAAACCCACCTCATCTGATGCTCAAAAGACAAGAAATCCAATTTTGCAGGCCTATGCTTGGCTCAATCAATCTTTAGAATAAACCTTTGTATCCTAAATGGTACTCTGAAAAATGACTGTCCAGCTGAATTCACTTATCTCTCTGGGTCCAGAATGAGC
>NC_056525.1:88250032-88287534 GCF_019175285.1 Sceloporus undulatus
GTTTTCAGTTCGCCAACTATGGCAACCCTAATGGCAGGGGACTGAGCTAGATGGTCCTTATGGTTCCTTGAAACTGTAGGACTCTACAATTCTATGATTATGCATCATAAACTGTTTCTATTTGAACCAGTCACAACACGAAACCCAAATTACCCTTTAAGAACTTGGTATCTATGTTTATTTTCTCCATCATCCCTCTCCTTTGTGTTTCTCTTTCATTAACCTATAAGACTGTAGACAAACATTTATGAATTTGTAAGATGGCCTGAGAACCTTCTGACTGAAAAACTCACTTAAAAATGTTAAGTGAGGAGGAAGAAAAAGAGGAGACAATTATGGCAATTTCATTACATAGTATAAAACCTTTTAGCCATTTTATTTCAAAATTTTGATTGTAATTATATGTGATCACTATGGTCAAGATCTATGGTCACTATTGCCAACCTCCACCAGTGCAGTTGTGGAGGGAGCAGGGTATGGGCAATGGCATGGCGTACTATAATGGGGGAAAGCAATGACAATCAAGTCTCCTAGTGCCCTCTGTGGCAAGTCCATTGCTATTTTGGTCACAGGTGGAACTACACTCTAGTGCTATCTAGCTGTTGCAGGGAGTGACATATGAATAGGTACTGGATGCCTCCTTGCACAATGACCAAGAAAGCAGCTGGGTTCCAGCCACTATTTCCTATTTTACTTGGGTTTTCTTTTTTGATCTTATAAATCTCCATCATCTCAGCTTCAGGACTTTATCGTGCAAGGGTCCTAAGATGCCACAATCATGTTAGTGGAGGAAACACAAACATACTGGTTTAGGGACAGTCTTTTTCACACAGCTCTTCAAATGTGCCATGGTGTTGCTATTGTCTTAGACTTGGTCTTCTGCACACTGGCTTTCATGACCCCATCTTCCTGTCCTATGCCTTTCTCAGCATGCTTTTCAGTCTGTATTTTTTTTTCAATTGCACATTTCACAGCAGTTGAGTAAAAAGAATTTAAAAAGAAAAAGAAAAACACCCTGTTTGGGAATAACAGAGGAGAGGAGCATAATAATGCCCACTCTTACCACATGACTGCCTGCATATCTGAACTGCAGGGACTTATCACATGTGAATCAATAGTGGAAAAGAGGTATGATTGGGAGGCATTGACAGGTTTTGCCCACCAATGAAAAGAAATACTCAAGAATGAATTGAAGATGAAGCAGCTACTGGACAGACATGGTGTCCTGTCATAGGGTGTGGCTATAGATTTAACAATGCTGCTGTAATTCCGCTTTGGCAGCCCCATATGATAAAATTATCAGTTTTTTGTTGTTAACCATCCTTTAGTTGATCTTGACCCATGATGCACTCATAGATGAGACATCTCCAAGACTCCCTGTGCTCCACTATGCTTAGTTTGCTCTAGGATCCATTAGTTTGTCTTTTTGGCTATCCACATGATCCTCAGCACTCTCCTCCAGCACCACATCTCAAATTAATTAATTCTCTTCCTATCCTCTTTCTTAGCTGTCAAGCTCTCACATTCATACATAGTAACAGGGAATACAATGGTTTGCATGATTCTAATTTTTGTGCTCAGTTGTATACCTTTGCATTTTAGGATTTTTTTCTAGTTCCTTCATAGCTGCCTTTCACATTCCTAGTCATCTTCTGATTTCTTGGTTGTAGTCCCCATACCTATCAGTGGTTGATCCTAGGTATGAGAATTCTTTTACTATTTCTATTTTTATATCGTCTAGGTTGAATTTATGTAGATTCTCTGTGGTCCTTATTTTTTTCTTTATGTTCAACAGTAAACCTGACTTTTTATTTCTTCCTTGATCTTCCTTACTAGTTGTTCTCAGTTACTTACACATTTACCCAGCTTCATGTAATGCCATTCAGTATATCTGCTTGGTAACTCTAATCTTCTGTAACTAGAGTGTTTAGCTACATGAATTCTTATCATCTGAACATATTTACAGGCTTCTAGGGCATTTACAAATTGTATTACATTTTTTTTATTCATCTAGTTTTCTTCAAATGTTGCAGGTATATTTTCCTGCAGTGCAGGGAGAAGCTATTTCTAAGGAGTGAACTGTATACTGCGGCAAATAGCCTTTTTTTTCCTCCCTGCACTTTTTTAATATTTCAATTGATTTTCAGTTAATAACTTTTAACCTCCTGAACCAAAGAGTATATTGTATGGTAGCTGTATCAAAGACTGGGGTAGCTATACAACAGGCTGGAAACTGGTTTTGTTCCATGTGTTCAGATCCAGCTTTACAATGGTAACAGATGGAAAACTAAATAATGACTTAAGAATTACCTGCTCTTACCTTTCTATACACTTTCTATACACTTTTTATACACTGGATAAAAATTTTAAACACCCTTTTTAAAAAAGCATTTAAATAGCACCTCATCTTTGGGCTGTCACAAAAAACAGCAAGCACTACAATACACCAGTTCCATCAGTATATATTGTATATCCTGTATCTCCACATAAGCATATGTTGAACAGGGGTACCATGTAAAGTAATGATTCCAACACTTAGGTTCTACCGATGTTTTGGACTCCGGCTCCCAGAATTCCAGACAGTTGACCAAGCTGGCTGGGGCTTCTGGGAGTTGAAGTCCAAAACACCTGGATGACCAAAGTTTGGAAAACAGGAACAAATCAAATAATTGATTCTTTTATTGTTTAAAACTCATACTGGCAGAAAAAATAATAACGCCAGGGCTGAATCCTCCCTTCAGTATATACAGTACCTCTCCCAAAATGTTTTCAATGCAGCAAACCCAGCAGTCCATCATTTTATTTATACCTTCTCTTTCCTCCAAGCTGGGATTTACAAAACCGAGGGCATTGAGGTCTTTTTCTTCCCCTTAGACCCTAGTGCCACAGAAAATGGCAGGGGAATTGTTTTTTAAATCAGGATTATGCCTTGAAGGGAAGGATTAAACCTCTATTCCCTGTAACGTTTACAACTCCCTCTACCCAGAAAGTCCAGATATAATGGATAACTATACAATAAATGTAACTCCTGATGCTGACATTTCACTGAATAAAATTAATGAGAGAGCATTGCAACCAATTTTTTTTTATCTGAGAAGCTAGATTTAAGCCTATGAAAGCTTATGCTACCAGCTCCTTTCTTTTGCTCAGTTAGTCTCAAAGGTGCTACAAGATCCCTTTGAAAACTAATTTTGTAAGCTTAAACATGCATGCTGGCAATAGTGGTTTTAAGAGTTCACTCCTTTTTATCTTGCTCAAATTTAAGAATAATTTTCATTTTCTCTTATATTCACAATTAAGTCATTCCCACAACACAGGGAGCACCACAAGTGAATGGAAGATTCTCACCTAAGAGAAAGTGACTAGTCAAACAACAGTGGGAATTTGCCACTTATCAGCTAAGAATGCAAAACAAAAACTTCAGAGCTTTTTCCTCATTGCCATATAGTAGATTAAGCAAAAGATGGATCATTTGCAAATTAAATGTTTAACTGGGAAATTAAGGATAAAGATAGATCAGGCATTAATTGTGATGCAATGGTTGCTGAGAGACTCTTATTTCAGGCCAGTGGCATCACTCTGTGTGTGTGTGTGTGCAGTCTGCGCCAGATGACATCCTAAAAAGGGGGGAGGGAGGTGACACCACTGTTCTCAAACATCTGTCTTTTGGCAGAAACAGGCTGTGTCTGCTTCCCTTTAAAATTTTAAAGATATGGTGGGACTGGGGTGAAGCTCAGTGGGAGGAGAAAGGAGAGGCCCCAGAATTTTTTAAAATTAAAATTTCAAATTTCAAAATTTTTATTTTTTAATTAATTTTTTAACTCTTTTTACATTTTCTTTTAAAACATTATATTTTAACCAAATCTTCACTATGTATGTGTAAATACATTTAGGTTGTGCATATGATATTGTAATTTGAAGGTATAATTTTAATTTTGCTAGTTGTATATGTCACAACTATTAGCATTACATTCAGTTTATGAGTAACATTAGTGCAAAAAAGCAATACTAAAAATTCTGTATGGTGTGAAATGGGAGGAGGAGGTGACACCATGATTTACTGCACCAACCCTATTGATGCCATTGTTTCAGGTACATATACTGTACTCAGGGTACGGGTAATCTTACTGCATCCTTAGTTAATTTTCTTTCTACTCTCCAATGATAAGCACATAAAGTACTCATGGAAGGCAAACCCTTATTGGTTACCTTAAAAATGATAGTCAAACTGTTGTTATAACCAGGTGCAAAATTCCAGATATATAGATTCCACTACCCTTTCTTTTCCCAAGGAAGAAATAGGTGAAACTTTAAACATAACTAATTTTCGTGATGAAGCTTTTATTGAACAAAGTAGTTTTTTCAAAGAAAAATTATAAAGTAAAATATAAGAAATTGTACACAGGAATCAATGCTCTGATGAAAGATGGAGAATTCCAGTCAGGGTTACTGGAATATAACTAAAAGCATCATTCACCATTCTAGAAAAGACTTACGGGAACTGCAACCCAACAGTGCTTGGCAGGCCACACTTTTCCACCCTTTCATAATACATAGAAGACATAGATAAGGCTGTGTCTGGTCACAGGACTGAGCTAATATAAGTCCAGTATTTCATTTTAGATAAAACATCCTCATTAACAGGGATCACCTCTATTTCAGAAGTGGTTGTTATCTTCCCACAAGAGCCAGCGTGGCATAGTGTTTTTTGTGTTATGATCCTGGAGACCAGGGTTTGATTTCCAGTTCAGTCACGAAACTGACTGAATGACCTTGGGCAAGTCATACTCTCTCAGCTTCAAAGGAAGGCAATGACAAACTTGAACCAATCTTGCCAAGAAAATTCCATGGCCTTAGGGTAGTCATAAGTTGGGAACAACTTGAAAGCATACAACAACAAACGACTATCTTCCCATGCTCCATGCTCCATTCTGCATTCTTTTTTAAATTTGAATAACACCTGAATAGGAGGTGGGGGGGGGGAAGATCCCCTGAATTGGAAGGAAATAGGGTAGAGGCTGACAAGTAGATCTGAAGAGCACAGCTGGAAGTGAATAGTGATGCAATCAAGTTTACACACTGGCAAGTAACATCAATCAGGGCTGAAACTCTACAACAGATTCTGATGAGCTCCAGTGGAATGTCTAGAGAATGAGGGGCTTATACAGAATGGGAGTAAATAAAAAGTCCAGGTATGCCTACCAATAAATAGAGTGAGGCATTTGCCTCAGGTGGGAGTGATGACAGGGAAGAAATGGTTACTTCTTTAATCTGTTCTTGTTGCATGTTTGTTACCAGGAACAGATAGAGGAACTATGTGATTTCCTGCTTACCGTGCCAAAAAACAGTACTGGATATTTTGGGCCCTGACAGGTGATGAGGAGAGTATCGGATTGGCCATGACACAGCAACACACATTTAGACACAAAATGCCACATGCCCAATATACAATGAATGGAAATACATACTTTTGAAACTATCTAGGAAAGAGGAAAGATCATAGTATGCAGCTCATCAGCTCCAGTAGTGAAAAAAGCCTAATTTGATGCTTGAAATTATTAGAGAAGGATTTGAAAATGAACATTATTCTTTTGTAACCCAAGAACCAGTTTCCCTTCACCTCTCTGTTATCCTGATATTAATTTAATATCATAAGGGATGTTTTAGGCAAGTGGCCCAGGCAGCAGCTCCCCAGCACAGGAAACCAGCTATGCCAGGTCAAACTGGATAGCTGAGACTGGGGGAAGCCTAAAGGCACTCACCCATAATAGGATCTCTGAAGATCAGAATCAGCATAATCCCTAGAATATGGAGAAGGTGATAGTGAGCTGGACTGGGAGATTGCTTGTAATTCCCAGGCAAAGAGAGTTTCCTCCTGGGAATTAAATTCTTTGAGAACATTTACACCAATTGTTCAGTCATTAAGGTATATCACCCTATTCTTCTCTTCCAGGAAAATCCTTTACCTTTGAGGTAATCCATTTATCTCAAGAATTTTGCCCCGAAATGTGATTTTGAGTATAAATATAGGTGCTTTGACACTAGCAATTTGGTTTAGTCTGAAGCAGGACAGAACCTATGTTTGACTTCTGCTAGATTCCTCAATATGCCAGCCACCCCACTTATTATCACAGCTATTGAGCCATCTCCATTCCGGACACCTCTCAGTTGCAGCTATGCTTCAGTATTACCCTTAGTAAGGCTTTCACTTTTCACCTTCTCTCACCTTTGTTTCGTTAGTTCTTATGTGTGTGTGTCAGATTGTGTGTGAGTTTTGATTACATCTCTAATAAAACTTTGAAACTTTATTTGGAATTGCCTCTGGAGTTTTGTGTGGTTTGGAACTGATACACAAAGGAAAAGATCCCAAGCTGAATGTTGCCCCAGCCGAGTTGTACTTTTATTTGAGCTATTAAAATGTAATTGAATGTAATTAAATTCAATCTTTTTACCTTATAATTGACCAGTTAATTTTGTGTATAAATGGCCCAATACTTTTCCTGTTAAGGACCATAATATCTAGTGGTATATTTTAACAATGTAAGTGCCAGCATGGTGCAGTGGCTTGAGCGTTGGACTAGGACACGGGGATACCAGGTTCGAATCCTCACTCAGCCATGGAAACCCTCTGGGTGACTTTGGGCAAATCAACACTCTCATCCTCAAAGGAAGGAAAGGGCAAACTTCTTGTGAATAAAATCTGCCAAAAAAAGAGGTTTGCCTTAGGTTAACATCAGTCAGAAATGGCTTGGAGGCCCACATGTTTGTAGTGTACTTGTATGGGGGGACCCGACAGTCCCTCATATGAGATAAATTAAGAAGCTAAGCTATCGGTGAATGTTTGTCTGCAAGGATTGTAATACATTTCTCAAGGGCCACATTAGGGGCACTGTTGCCAATGCCCTCAAAGACACTCCTACCCTCTCCTCATTCAGTCTCATACGTCTCCCACCAGTCTCATAGCCACCCACAGATTTAATCCTGCCTTTCCTTTCACCACAGTTCAAATGAAAATGGCCCACATATCCTAGTAGCAAGCCTTTTCATCACAGTAACTGGATCAGACAGAGAGAACAGGATAAGACTGCACCAGGATTGCATGGGGGGAAGTTTAAGCATCTCTCTGCACTTCCAGTTTTTCACTTTCATGCTGAGCAGCCCTCGCCTGCTTTTGGGCAAGAAAGGCTTTTGCAATGCGTACTTGTCAGGATCCATGCTTTCACATTGCTTTTCTTTCCCTGCTTGGATAAGGAGACTAATTTCAGTGCAATCTAGTTTTCCAATTGCCTTTTTCTCCCTGACCCAGTGAGAAGTGATCTGGTAGATAATAAGGGCATGGAACGCATCTGAACTTCTGACACTGGCACCATTTATTTTGTGTGTGTGTTTGTGCAATAAAAAAAACATCTGAAAGGAAGACTCACTCTCTACTTCTCCTCTACTGAGTTATGCTGCTTTCATGATAAGGGGGGTATGAGAGAAGGCAGCAGAGAAATACCATGTAATGGATTTTAACAGGTGCAAGTGAGGATTACCAAGAATAAGACTGAAATTTTGTGAAAAACCATACTCAAGGAACCTTACACTAACCCCAGAGTACTTGTGTCAAACAGGGCTGCATCACCATGAAATGAAATGACATGATAGAGCAGCTGCAGACAGCAGATTCCAGAGGAGTAGCATTTTCTTCCTTCCAAAATCTACTGCTCTATGCCTGTAGGAAGGAGGACAAACATATGGAAACAGTTGTAAATTTGTTTTGTTTCACATGCAAAAATAAGTAAAGATACATACTTGCTGATGTTTCTTGCTGCACCTTCCCTCACCATAGCCTTCTCTTTTATCTCCTTTTTAATGCTTGAAGGCTTATTGTAGTGATCAGAGAAAGGCAAGGTCTTTTTATTACTATTATTCAGGGATGAATTCTGGTTCAGCAAGCCCCAATCCAAATGCTGTTCTTGCTGATTTTGGTGCCTACAGTTCTTCGACAGGCAGTGAGTAAACCATTTGTATTTGATAACACTCAAAATAAACAATGCTGAGTCCACTTTACTTCTTGCATGTTACATATGGCCCATGGCATTTGCTTTGGGCAGTGAAGCCATATAAGGAATTAAAGTTCTGCACATCTGAAAGCAGTCCAATTGTGTGTGTGTGTGTGTGCAATGTTTAGACTTACAGTACAGTCATTATTTTAACAGCACTTATTGTGACTTAAGGTCAACATTCTTCTTCCAGAATTTTCTTTATTGAAGGAATGAGGCCTTATGCTACAACCTCATGCTTCTTCTAATTGGATGAGTGTTTCCTTTGTCCTTGAAGCAGTGTGCGGATCTAGTATCTGTAAAATGGAAAGCATCTGCTTTCAGATTTGGCATGTCTCAACTTGAAAACCCACTGCTTGTGCTATAATGTTTTAAAAAATGGATCAGCGCATTCCTGCTTCTATTGCAATGTACAGCGCTGAAGGTCATTATGAAGAGTTTGTAGAACAAAGAATTGGCAACAGTCACTGCTCAAATACCCACATAACTTCTGTTTTTCGGCTATTAATGCAGCCATTTGGAAGGCTGGGATCCTCAAGCTTTTCTTTAGATTTCTGCTATAGATTTTTTAAATTTACATTGTAAAATTGAACACAGCAAAGAACTTTAACTGGGTAACTGAACTGGGAAAAAAAGGTCTGAGCTTTCATTGAAGAACAGAGCTAGTGTTGTTGCCATGTGTTCCCCTGTGTTAAGGGAGGATGGGAATTGTACCACTGTATAGCACAGTAGGTATACTGCAATTGTGTCACCATCTGGAAAATAAATGAAATAAATAGCTGAATTGATGTCCCATCCTAGTTGCCCATGTACCCACATATGCAGCCAGTATTGTGCACTGGCAGTGGGGTTTCATACACTACAACAAAGCAACGTGAAAGAATCTTGGAAATGATAGCACAGTAGCAAAAGGCTAGAACATGGAAACAGGGACCAAAAAAGTATAGGCAAAACGCACCACTTTTTTCTCAAGGAACTGTATGCCACAGCACATGTGGAGAACACACACTAACTGCAGCCATGTCATAGGATCTAAGCCAGTGGTTCCCAAACTTAGTCCTCTAGATGTTTTGGACTTCCATACTGTTGGCCAAGCTAGCAGTTCAAGTCTAAAACACCAAAGTTTGGGTCATTGCTCTAAACAGCATTAAATAATGTGCTAGATCTGCTTCTGAACAGTTTAGCTTCATTACAAAATATTTTTAAGGGTATAACACATATGACATTTTCCCAAAGCAGATCAGCTTTCAGGAGTTATTAGGTTTAGAAGATAACCATTGTGCCATATCTACTCACAAGTCAGAACAAGATGAAACACAGTGAATAGGGAAAGTAAATATCAATGGGCTCTTGGTTTTAGAACCAGAGGTGAGACATGTGCAAAGCTCCTCTTCATGGGGGCTGTCTCCTAGCGGCAGCCTTCTTACATAAGAAGGTCCTTCCAGAATTTGTGACTGAGCACTGCAGACCTCAGCTATCTCATTCCTCCAAATTCTTTCTTCTAGGGAAATTGAAACAAAGGTGTTTCTAATCATAAGAATTAAAAAGAACCAGCATTCTGAACAGTTATATCTTCAGGGTCTTGAGCCTTGGCCAGTTTTAGAATTTTACATTTGCACTATGTTCAGTGGGCATATTTTCTAGATGCTAGATTTCCTTTTCTTCTTTCACCCTTTGCCTATCTTGCATCACTCTGCATAAGCTCATTCTGTCCTCCTTTCACATTTTAAAGAAATTCCCCCTGCTCCCGTTTTACCAACCCTGTGGAGGAGACAAAGGATGTTTAAAATTCTTTTGCACACATATCTTCAGCTGCCCTGGCTCATTCACCACTTTCACCTCACAGATTGTGTGGAGTAGCTGGGTATATATACCTGGGCTAATGCATTGGTATGGATAATAGGATATTGGATTCTACCCACACCTGCTGCACAGAGTAAATCTCAGGACACCTGCAAAATCAAAAGGGGGGGGGAATGAGGCAATACTACGAAGAACATTATTTGTTAACACTTTCTATGATCCCATTGCTTAGACTTATGTAACTTAAAAATTCTTTGTCATTATACCCTGAAAGATGTTTGTAAGTGAGTACGCTGTTTCATTAGACCCTTGCTCTGTGCCTGAACTAAAACTTTCACAACACATATCAGCTCGGCAGCCATCTTCTAAATGCATCCTAAATGCATAGGAAACATTACATTCATCCATTTCAAATGAAGCCTAGCTACTCATCCAAGGTACGTTATCAAATACGACAAAAAGGATTATTTTTTAACATTATGCGCTACAAATTTTAATCACCTTTGACTTTAATCACCACAATTCCAAAGACTTTATCTGCAAAAAGTATCTTCATGACATGACTCACAGGTACAAATTTTCAGGGTAGAATTCTTCGGCAATTCACCGGCAATTTAGATACATTGATGGGCGTAAACCTGCCTACAAGAATGATAGCACTGTATTTTAATCAAAAGCAGCATCAGCTTCCAAGTCATGTGAACATTCATAAGATTGAAACAGTTGATATTTAATAGTCTATGGGATATGTTGCATTAGATATCACTCTACAAGTGAATTTGACAAAGCCCAAGCAGTACATTTTCCAAATACTCTTCCAATATATTAAGTAGTATCTGGTGTTCTTTGAGGACATGCATCAAGAAAACAAACTGCCCCAAGCTTGTCAATTTTTAAAGATGGAAGATTCTCTAGCTTTAAATCAGAAGATTGATTATTTTAGAAGTTGACATTTGCATTGTGTTCAGTGGGCACATTTTTCTATCACCAATAATACTCCACTGCACTGTTCCACTGCATTTCAGAAGTAACCACACTCCAGTAGCTGCACTTTATTTAAAGAGATTTCTTTATCATTTAACTTTATTACAGCAGGCACAGCCTGGATGCTATTCGAGTGACAAGGACTATTTCCTTAATTACTGTACACTGATAATAGCATTTACTCTGGCAGCTCCAGTGCTATTCAATCAAGCGAGATTCAATACAAAAAAAAAGCTGATTTGCCAAAAGGAAGATTAGCATAAGTGCCCGCAGTCACATTCTATTTTTAAAGGTAAAGTTCCTTCTTGTGGGAACTTTATTAAAAACTATAACCTGATTACTATCATTTACCTGCTATTGGGGGGGGGGACCTGCAGGGCAATATTGTCTAAGGACATTTTACATTTCAAGTGTACGCTCCACTATCCTAAAGCATTTGATCACATCCTATTTACAAAAACAATGGAAGGGTTTATTTCCCATCTTAATGAGATGTGTATACTTACATTTATTACACCAAGTTTTCCTCCCTCTAATTTTGTACTGCCGTACTTCATCATTGCTTAAGTGATGACTAAGGATATTGCTTTTTTTTTAAATGGGAGACTTTTTCTGCAAATCTACTACAAGCTAGAAATGCCAACTTCAGCATAACATACATCTTTTAGCAGAAGGTTAAACAGAACATTTAAATATAATGGCAAGCTAAGATAAGATCAAAGCTAAGAAAAAAACAGTACTGTAACTGGATAATAACAATGGTATGCTGTATCATTGTATGCAAAATGTTATGACCTATTACTATAACTAATCTGTGACCAGAAAGTCAGAGTTCTTAAAAAAAAAAAAAAACCCCAGCAAGAATACAGCTCATATTTTCTTAGCTCCTTCAGCAATAGTATCAGTCGCTATATATTGCACAACCTTCTCCTAAAACAGTGGGGAACATGAGATACTGCCCTCACAGACCAGTGAGTGCTGTTGTCCAAATATGTGCAGTTGAGAGAACTGTGTGATCTACTTGGTTTTTCATTGGTTCAACAAGTCAGGTACAAAAGGGCAGCTCAGATTTAAGAAATGAGGTGTTGTTCATTTATTTATTTAATATCCTTATTGGTTTATCATTTAATTTATACATTTTTCTCCCAATACGGGATACACACTCTCTCTCTCTCTCAAGATTTTGTTCTCCATGTAATATGCACATACATCCCTGCTCACAAATCTATTCCTCTTTTTCCATTATCCCTAACTGGGCAGAGGGGAGGATTTATCACTTTTTAGAAACCATTGGGAGTTGGAACCCTTTGCTGATCTACTAAAAATTGCATGAAGAACCATCAATACATCTTGATTTACTTTCTGCCTGCTTACCTACATACAAACACATGTGTACACACACACAAAATGGGTGGAGATTATTCTGTGCATTAGCTTTGTTAGCTATTAAGCCTATTCTTCTTCTAAAAGCAGAAGCTGTTAAAACTATCAAGTCAGCATTCTCATGCATGGAACCAAGTTCATCCTATCAAGCTACACACTGAGCAAGCGCTAGGGTAGGCCTAGTGCCACTTTGCATTCCTGCTCTTATTTTAGATATTAAAAAGTGGGTTCAGTTTTAAATATCACTTACCATTCCCCAAGTGGCAACATAGCATAACTAACAAAAGTAAAGTTGTCAATAACAGTAGTTGTGTTGAAATATCAAAATACTCTATACCTCTGTACCCGTGGGATGCAAGACACTTTATGACTGGAAGGAGATGTGACAGCATGGAAGACAAGGGAAATGATAGCAATACCCACTGTTTATATCCTTCAATGAGAGCAAAATGAAAAATGCTACAAACATCTAATTCTGAATTGGGAAGAGGGACAGTGATGTAAGTGTTCCTAGGGAACAATATTCTTATTCTGTTGAAGGAGGTGAGCCAAGACACTTAAGCTCCAGAGAACCTTTAACACAGGAAGCTATTTATCATAACAAGCTTGGTTGAGACTGCTCTCCATACTGAACCAATTAGAGTAGCTTATTTCGTCATACTTCATAACTTGCAATGATAGGTTTCCAAGCCTGGCACAGTGCAGTAATTGAATTTTGATCAAACACACATGGCCCATAACCCACTATGTGAAACTTTCAGAGCAGTTCGCAGCTTTTAAATATCCAGTCAACTTGTTGCCAAAAGTACAGGATGTACTTGATGCAAGAGAGGGAGAAAGCGAATGAGCTGGAACTTTGTACATCTGTAAAACAACATTTTTTGTTTGAATTCTTTTCTTGCTTTTAAAGAGCAGTAGGGAAAGGGATGCTGAATGTGAAGTCATTTCTTCCTGCCTTTCCTTTTATATTTACACACATGCTTTTCACAGTTTTGTACAACTTGTATGAAGTCCACTATACAGTATTGCACAATAGATTTACTATAAATAATGTCCACTGCTTATTCTTATTTAACATTTAAAAAGCAAGTCCTTGTCTGCTTCTTAATGAGGCTATGTTAAAACCATGCCACAAAAGCTCAAACTTGTTTTGTGTTTGATGAAGTGGTCTGCAAGTTACAGCTTGTGCAGAAAGTCTAGTGACTCCTTCAAATCACATCCTGTGAACGAAGTCCACTTCCATACTTTATGATTCAGGCATCTTCCTCACATAAAAATGGAGGATATGGAGCTAAACTCTGAAAGAAAAAAATATTAATTAGTTAATACTTGCCTGAAAATCTGACGGAAATCATATTCGTAATCTCTACTGTGGACTATGAAAGAATAGTTTACAATAACGTTCTCCTACCCCTTTGGTACCTGCAGCATAGCAAAGCGCCTGTAACAGTAGTTTCTTTATTCCTCTTCACAGGAAGTCAAGCATACAAGTCAAATAACTCTTTCAGAGTGTGAACAGCAACTATTCCATATTGACATCAAGATCGCTACACAAAGTCTTTAAATGACACAAACTTTCCTTGAGAATTATTGTCAGAGTAGCCATATTGGATATGACAGGCCAATGCTCTATAGCAGTTTCATACATATGTTCATCTTCATTTTCTCCCAACAGAAAATACTGTGGAGGGTTGAAAAGAGAAAATTGGGCTTTTAAAGTTCCCATCCATGGATATCCCTTGGGGTAAAGCTGCTATACTCTATTGCTATAATAATTATGACATTTATTTAAAAAAAAAAAAACCAAATACAGAACACAGCTTTTTATATGATAATTTTTCTTTAAAAAACAGTGGCAAAATTAACACAATTCCAAACAAATGCTCTGGTATATACATATTCAAATGTAAAGCAGGATTTTGTACATTAATTTTTATTATCTTTCATGAAATTCTTCACCTGAGAAGACACACAACCAGAATCTCATCTTATTATATTTGTCAAACACATTCTAAAAACTTGACATATAACCATGAATACAACCAAAGATGTCGCAGGAAAGCAGCTATATGCTTTCCTTCCAACCTAAAAGGTTTTGAAAACTTTCTCACACATGTTTCTAATACCTTTAAGGACTGCTGCAGCATGCACAAGATCTTATCATGCATAAGGAGTAAATAAGGAGAAGTTCCAGAAGTATGGAGCGATCATAAAGACAGAAAAATAAATTCTGCAGATTTAACATTTTGCTATGCTAGCACACAAAATAGAAGGCTAGATTAAAGTCTTGCATTTGCCTGAGGTTGAAGGAGAATCCAGTTTAAGCATAAGTTTAGTTTTATTAATTAGTGTGAGATTTCTACACAGCAACTGAAGCACCTTCAACTGTTACAAAGTTTGATTTTAGCTATGGGGTTTGGCGCCACCTACAGAAAGCATGAAGAAAAAGGGTGGGGAACCAAATATTACCTTTGCCAAAAGATGTATGATGCTTTTTTTTTAAGCAGTGGGCTTGACTCATTATAGAGAACATTATTAATAGCAGGTGTTGCTTTTTCTACTTAGCAGTTTCTTCCTATTTCCAAACCACAGCACAAATGAAAAACATAGGGTGGGGGAATTTGTGTACTTTCTGTGTATTCAGTTGATTACAGGCTATGGGGCATTTGCTTTTAGTAAGATACATCTTGGACTTATTCACATACTGAGTTGTTAAATTTGTGGGAGTAATTATTAAAAATAACTATATACTATAGTATAAGTGTGTGTGTGTGTGTGTGTTGCTGTAGTTATATATTACTACTGTTTGTTTATTTGTTTGTGTGATTTATATTTCAACTTTTCTCAAAGAAGCAGTCTCTCTTCTCAGCAATTCATGATTTTATTCCAATCCAACATTGCCCTTTTTACGTCATGTCCTACAAAAGCCCAAAACAAAGGTTACAAACTATCACATTCTAGTAATAGTTTTGAAACCAGTGTGGCTGCATTAAGATCAATTAACATTCTTAAAATGTGTTAGGAGTTGATTCTACAGGAGTGTGCACATTCGCATGTATCAGTTGTATGTATGCGTGTATATCCTTTTTTTTAACATTGTAACAAGCTACCCAATAAATTCATCCATGTTTTCAAGGAGCCCATTAAGCAGTAAGAAAATGAAGCAATAACAATCCCATTGAATGCATGCAGTAAGAATGTGCTAGTTCAATTAATGTGTAACATTATGAATTTTTAAGATAGTTTTAGGAAACCAACAATGAAATGAATGGAAAGACCACAACTTGGTGAATTCCACTCCTTTGCTAAACATACATTTAATACAAATGAATTACAGTAAATAGTCATCTATGGAATCCTTCACATAACCTGATCAAGGCACTTACTGGTATGTTTAGGGGTATATCTGAGGTTTTCTGAATGTCTCGTTTGTAATACTCAGTCTAGTAAGCCTTGCTCCATAATAATCTATGATGTAACTAGAGCCATCTGAAGGTCCTACAATCTAGAAGAGAAATTATTACATTTAAATGGGAAAAAGCCTATTTTGAACCATGTAAACCTCAAAGAATTCCTGAAAAACATTATCCCACCCTCAACAAGACACAATGCCTCTTTTTAGAGCTCAAAAAATGATTATTCCAAAAATAACATGTCTGGAATTCTCTTTCAAATATTTTTGGAGTGATTCATAGATAAATTTGTTATACTTAGATTGTATTTGGACTCGTTTGATGATCTCACTAGATTACCTACAAGAGAAAATTCAGTACTGTGTGGTAAATGAAAGGTACACAAATATCTGCAATGCTATAACAAAGGAAGCAATTTTGTTAGCTTTGCCATAAGGCAGTGGAAATTACAGCAACTATATACAATCTAATATACATGTACTTCCACATTGTACTCGGTTTGTCACAGTAAATGTGGGGAAATAAAATTACAAGAATATTTATGTGTATGAAATGCAATGGCACTCCCAATAGGCTTTATCCCGATAGAGGAAAAAGTACAAGAGTTGGTGTTGGCTACTTGCACAACCAGTAGTGGCACTACTAGTAGCTTGGACAAACTGACACTGAACCTAATAAAGCTGTAATAAGTTAGAGAAAAATCTAAAATTCAAAAACATTTCATGTATTTTTCTGGTTGCTTTCATCTGTTTTTTGTCTTTCCCTCACTCATTTTTTTTTTACTCCTGTTTCATTTTTACCAGCAATGAAAGAAATATGAAGAAACAGGATGGGAAAGATTAAGAAAGAACACAAGTAATACTTGTTTATGTATCAAAAATCAGTAAAATGTTGATGATAATAACAATGGCCAGAATTCTCCCCTAAATGCAAATAAAATAAAATAAAAATATTCAGTTAAAAAAAACCCAACAAACCCATCCACATTATACAAACTGCTTTTCAATTTGAAGAATTTTTTAAAAGATGTTTGTGATATCAAATGAGAGTGAGTTGTTCAAATGACTAGCTGCTGGACTAGCATTAAGCCTCTTGTGGAAGCCTAAGTAGTTTTTTGGACCTTGTCCAATGCCTTTAATTCTGATGTTGTGAACTTACCTGCATTGAAATCAGAATGAAATCAATCAAACTACCAATTCCACAAAACCCGACTGTGCAGAACTTTAATAAACCTGTGAACAAAGAAACAGTTACAACAATGAGCAATTGTGTTTAAGGATATTAGAATTACCATGGAAGTAGTTTTTAAACAATACTTTCTTCAAACATGTTTCATTTCCTAAAAGCCCTTCAGGAATTACTTTGAAGGGCTGTATTTTAGCAACGCAGTTGTTTTTCAGTGCTTCCCTATCAGTAGCCTTCTGTTACCAACACATATGTACTTTAAAGAAATTTAATGAACTGCTGAAAAACTCACAAATGTATGCACATGCAACAGCCTTCTTTTCAAACTAAGGGTGGTAGGGAGGTGTGTGTGTGTGTGTGTGTAACCATTTTGTGCTGGGCTATCAATAGCAAAATGCCTGGAGTAACCAGAGTGGTTGCATATGCAAAAGTCAGACACAAACCTATGAAAGGCAGATCTAACACAAAATGAGTAATTTAGCCCACCTTAAGGGCAAATCTAAGATGCTCATTTAGTACCACCTTCCAAAGTCATTAACAAGAGCTTTCACAGTACATGATGTTAAGCTGTACAGGCAGAAGGTTTGACTTGTGCACCTTGAGTCCCTGCTATCTTATTATTCTATAATCTGTAATGATGCATTTAATTACAGCATCAATCCATCTATGTCCCTTCCAAATTAAATATTAATCAACTCGTGCTAGTTCTTATTCAGTCTTCAATAACTGTATTTAGTTTTGAGACTGTGGATGCACAATGGTACCATGTCACCACAGGAAAGTTACTATAGAGAAAGTCCCTTCAGGATTTGTAGCAGAGCTGGTTATTCTTTTAGGCACAACAGTTTGTATTACTAATACTTGCATCTGTCTAAACACTTCAGATAGCAGCAACTTACAGGCACAGATCTGTGTCAAACATAATATAACATATTGTAAAAGAATGGTATTAACACAGTAGTGAATAGCTGTCAGAACACAAGGTTGTTGCAGTTTAGGAAAAGCTTTGGAACAAACTGTTTGCATATACTGGATTGCTCTATGTTTTTAAGTGCTGTAATAATACATTGGCATCCAAAAACTGTCTATTTATCTAACATGCAGAAGAGTGACAGACATAATGGATTGGTATTCCATGGGGGAATATCAACATGACACTCTATAATCTGAAAGGGTTTGAGGCTTGCTACACTTATAAAAATATGGGCAAATAAATAATTAAAACATGTTCAGCCAAGCATGTAAAAGCATAGGCACTGCTGTTGCCAGCAACAACTCAGAACAGAAAGGGCCATTATCACTAGAACACTTCGTGGCAACAGAGCAAAAGAGTTCAGAAATAAAAGAAAAGTATCTATGGAGTGAAACACACAGGCAGGAAAAATCAGCTTGAAGCTGCCTTTTCCAAAGCTGCACTGAAACTCCACCAACCACACCACCTGCTCCCAAGGTGGCTGGAGCGCACATGTCATGACCACATGGCACAGCTTCAAGTCATGCCGCTAGGTACTTTTTTTTTAGTATTACCCCTCACCATCCCTGAGCACCTTTACAGAAGTGAACCATCGATCACTGCCATCCCATTCCATGACCATGGCTGTCCCTGTGAACCTGCATACATTTGCAACATTTCATATGCACAAGGCACAGGAGCAGAGGTCTGTCTATACAGATGCTGCTAAGATTCAGTCATGCTCCCTTTAACCCCATGCCCCCTCTATGACTGTCTGTTTTGTGTATGTTATACTCATCTCCATGAGAGATGTCACACTTTCTCTTCTGGGCACTACCACCCTCAGCACTTGAGCACAGCAGCTCCATCCATTTTAAATGCACTTCTGTGATGGGGCATTTACATGCACAATTAGACTTAGGGTTTGGAAAGAGCGTCCCTTTAGAGCAGCCCTGCGTTGGTGCATTTATACGTACATGCAAAGGAGCACACTTTCTAGGAAGAAGTGGAAAAATCCAGTTACTTTTTAATCCGACTTTTCTCCCCATGGCACAGTTTGGGTGTGCTTTTCGGCCAGCTTCAAGGGCAGTCTCATCTAAATGCCCTGCCTCAAAGCTGGCTGGAAACGTGCTTATTTTGATTGTCTGTTTTGCCCCTTTAATATGTACTGCAGCTCATAATTTAATCAAGGACTTCTACCTCTGTCATTTAAAAAATATAAAATCTACCCTCAATGTGAACTCCAAGCTAATACGAATAAATTTTATTGAAAAAATCTTTTCAGTGGGTTTCTGACTCCTTCTCCTCATTATCCTGGGCTACAGGATGTATTAGCCCCATAGCTATTCAAAGCACATACCCTGGATGAGATTGTGCTGAAGCAACAATGGTAGCCAAGAACAGCCTTTTTGCTGCCCACATGTGCATGGAGTAGATCCTAAAAGGGACAAATCCGTGTTGAATCAGTTTTTTTCCAAATATATCTCTAGAACTGATCTAGATAAAAACTTAAGCACTTCATTGCCCTGAGCAACAGAGCATGTAGGATTGTGTGTCTAGAAGCTGGAAAATTTCCTAGAGTATTAATGAATTGTTTAAGATCTATTCGTTTCTGAGGGCTGAGAATTTTTTTTAAAAAAAATCCTCATCTGTGCAAAGATTACCAGCAAATCTAAGTTGTATTAGTGCCCTGTCCAGAACAATATTTTTGAACATCCTGCCTCCCGTCCCTGATTACCTTCATCCCACTTTGCAAAAATCTGAACAAAGAATAGGCTCTGCCACATGTGTAGGAGAAGATATGTATGTTGATAAAGTGCTATCTGGTGGTAAGGTGCATTAGGTTTGCAAACATAAGAAAAATGTGGTCCTATCATCTGGAACTCTAATCCCACTTAAGAAGTTAATTTTTGTTTACTTTTAAACAAGACACTGCTGCCTGTTTTTAATGGAATTCTTAATGAAGAAGTTATCCCAAAGGTACAAGTCAGAACAACATACAGAGAAGGTAAACAGTTAAACTTTAACAGCGGCAGAAGTAACAAGGTGCTGGTTGCCTTAAATCCAAAAAATCTGGATAGCCTTAACAGCAGTCTCCTAGGCTGAAAAAGCTGCTGGTGGACACCAAGTGATTGAATGATAAAACTGCTGCCATTCAGGAAGTGATTCTGGCTGAGCATGCTGACCTGAATGAAGTGTGTATGGAGGGTTTATTCTCTCTCAGCTTTGTCTGCCAGGGTTCTCTGGCCAACAGCAGCTGAGACTTAAAGGCCAGGGAAGCGGTGTTGCACTGATCTATCATGATTCCACCCCCTTGACCAGGCTCTCTATTCCATTGTCTGCAGAGTTCTCATGTGTATATCTAAAGGAGGATGTCCAGGATTTAATAGAGATTTTGTTGGTGTATAATCCATCCTGCTGCTCAACTGTTTCAGTTCTTTGAGCCAGGTTAATGTCGAAGTCACCTTGTCTTGTTGTATTGGAAGACATCAACATCCATGCTGAGATTGCCCTATCAGGAATCACGCAGGTCTCTCCATCATGATGATGAGTTTCTCCCTAGTGGTATTTGGCCCCACTTAAGCAGCTGGGCACACTTTGGACCTAGGTGTTTTTTGTTTGTTTGTTTGTTGAGATGATGGCGATCTGAAAGTCTACTGTTCTGTTGTCATTGTTAAATCTCTATCTGGTGTAATTCAGGCCCGCTGGGACTTAGAATCTCTGCAGGGGTGGGAGAAGGTTTGTTCACCCCATGAGGCTTGTGGATTCAGATGGTTTCCTGATGGCTAACTACCCCATTTAGACACAATAGGACTCTGTCTTTCTGTCCAAGTTGTGGTTGACCTCTGGAATAGAAAAATGGTGGGACAGAATTGCTCCTGGGTGTCCTCCTTTCTAGTATCCTGCTATTTCTTCTGCTGAAGCTTAACTCTGGTTTTCCAGGGAGTTGGCAGATGAAACAAGTGACAAGCTGATTAGAGTGACATTGACAGAAAAGTTGGAGTGGAGCCAATCAAATGCAGGCTAAAGCCTCTCTGAGGGCCTACTCTGCCACCAGAAAAAAAAACACAACAAAAACATTTCTGCTGAGCTACCATTGCATCTGCAAGGAGCCAGCCAGTGGAGCTGTTTGGAGTGGTCAGAGCTCTTTTACACACTGGCCCACAAGAGGAAAATCCAGACCATGAATTGTGAACAACTTGCCTGGCATTTTGCAGCACAATTGTTCTACTGCACTCCAACTTGGATGCTATAATTAACACCGATCCAGTGAATGTTGACTTGACCCCTGCTTGTCCAGTAATGATGGTTACTTTTCAATTTGTACATCCCAAGGATCTGGAGGGAAATTTTGGAGAAATGAGAGCCAACACATGTGTTAGACCCTTGGCCTTCTTAGCTTATTAAAAATAAAACAAACAAAAACTGACTGGCTGAATGGGTAGAGGGAGGGGGGGTCAAAACAAAGCAGAGTTCCACTGTGCCTGAAGGAGATAGTTATAAAAGCCTTCCCTGGATGCCACTGTATTGGACAAACTACAGGTCAGTTTCCAATATTCTATTTTTTGTGCCAAGTACTGGAGTGTGGGGTGTGGTGGCTGCCAAGCTTCATGTGTGTCTGGATGACACATATTATCTAGATCCATTTAAATCTGGTTTCAGGCCTGTCTACGGTCCGGTACAGATGGGCCCAAAAGGACACCCTCATCATGTACTAAGGTTGCCTCGGGGCAGAGCATGTGATGAGGGCGTAAAAATGGTGGTGCCCTGTATACATGGATGCCGCCATTGTTATGTAAACACTGTGTGGCATCCAGTGGCGCACCCATTACGCTGCCGTTGCGGGTTCTTTTTCCACCGAAAGGAAGCTGTGCGGTTTGGTGGCTGCCGTTTCCCTCCAGCGGTAAAACAGGTGCTGCCAGGTCGCCGTTTTTCGGCTGTCTGTACCACACCTACAAGACAGATACAGCTTTGGTCACCTTGATGGAAGCCCTTTACCAGGAACTGGACAGAGAGAGTATTCCTATTGGTTCTGCTAGGCTTTTTGGTGACTTTCAATAACAGTCACCATAGTATCCTTAGCCATTGGCCTATGTGGTCCCTCAGGTTCTGTTTTGTCTGCATGCTACTTATATGTGAAAGTGCTGGAAGACATCGTCTCTAATTGTGGGCTGCAATGCCATCAGTATAGATGACACACAGTTCTACTACTTTCCACCTCAATCCAAAAAAAACTGTCTTGATTCTTCTGCACTGGTTCCTGTCATTAGTAATGGACTGGATGAGAGTGAACAAACTAAAATTTAAAGCAGACAAGACAATTGCTATTTATTAGTTGAAAGGTGGTTCAGCGAAAGGGAATTCAGTCTTTGCTACATGGGGTTACATTTCTCCTGAAAATGTAGGTTCACAGCTTGGGTGTACTCGTGGATCCTATCCTGAACTTTGAAGCCCAGATGTTGGTAGTGGCTAAGAAAGAACTCATACAATTTAAGATTGTGTGCCAGCTGTGCCTGTTCCTTGAAACGTCAGATCTGGCCAGTGACACATGCTATATCCTATTTAACAATTGGAGCAAATATACAGTATAGATATATCATTATCTTGGAGATAATCTCTTTTTTTTAAGTGTGGTTGAAATCTATAGCCTATGTGTTATCAATTATATATATATGGAGCCATTAAGCTGCCCTATAGACCAATATTTAAAATATACTCACCTAATGCAGGATATCCCAGATAAAATCTATCAGCCCCCAACCATCCAAGAAATAAAGACAGAGCTACTGCTACTTTATAGGAGTAACCATTTCTAGAATGAGAAACAAGGAGAGAAATGTGTCTGAACCAATTTGTTAAATCATGTTCATTAAATGAATTTGAAACACTGTACAGATGCCTGTTCAATAAGAAATTTAACATCAGAATCTAACAGCTTCAAAGCTTGATTAAATGGAAAGCTAACTATGTTGAAACACCAACAACACATGGACAGAAATGCATAAAATAGCAAACGTTCTGGGAATTAAGGTTTGCAGTACTATCACATTTATAATAATGAAATGCAACATGAACAGGGGGATGCTGTAGAAATTGAAAGATGTTTCAGTCTTGACTACTTTTCTAATTTTACCCTAAGTGTAATATGCTCTGATTTACTTAATATGACCACTTATACACAGGGAAGTCAATACAAGTTGACATTTTACCCCAAGTTTGGTGCAAAGTCTGGGCTACAGCCTGTATGCAGTCCACAGGGCCATTTTTGACCCCACAGGGCTTTCCTGGAATCTTAAAAACATACATACGTGTGCACACATATTTGTTCCCCTCCATGCTCTCTAGTAGGTGTGGGGCATTTTTGTCATATATGGATCCCAGGGTCCTTTCGGGTCAAGGAGAGTCTTGAGCACAAACAGTGAAGAGAAAGTGATTTCTAGTCATTTTCAGTTAAGAAGGCCTCTGAAGGATAAGCCAATTGAAGACTTTTTGAAAGATTGGAAACCATTTATGGAACTTTTTTGAGCAATAAGAAATCTAGTGATGTAATAATCTATGGCTATGATTATTAATAATTTGAGTAGGATTACTTAGTTGGACTTTTAATGGTAGAACAATATTTTTCTCTCTCTCTTTTATTTTTCTTTTCATTTCATTAGTCAGAATTTATTAGCTGTGTCTTTTTTCTTATTATTTTCTTCTTTTCCTCCCTCTGTTTCTTCATCTTTGATTGTATATTATTTAGCTTGTAAATTAGATTTTAATAAATATTTAATAATAGTAATAAATTGTGTATTTATTATTTAATAATAATAATTTTAATAAATAAATTTTAATAAGTTAAAAAAGGCTCTCCTAGGCCTAAAATAGTTTTTTCATATCCAGATGGACCTCAGCAGATAATGTAATCACTTTGTATGGGGCTACAGTTACACAGCCAGATGCCTCTGTAATTGCCCCCACACTCCTCCAGGCACAAATAGCTGGCTAGGCATGGGGGGGGGGGCTAGCTCTGCAATAGGTCTTGGAAGTGGTAAATGGGTCAGAGTAGCATACCTCTGCATAGAGAACTATCATGTTAGTTTCAGCCATGCAGGCTGCAGTCATAAAGGGTAAACAGTGTGTTCTAATGAAAGACAATATCACAGATAATCTGTTCCATTATTGTAAATTATATCTGGCCTACTCCAAATTTACTTTGTGGTTCTGGATAGATATGATGTGTCTACTTATAGCTATGACTGAACAAGTTTTTACTCTGCTAAAAGACAGAGTAGTTACTCTGTCTAAAGCAGTGGTTCCCCCTTCTCGGTGGTCGCCGGGTTGGGAAACCCCCGCCTCCCCATGGGCACCAGTGCTGGAGCAGGCATCGGCAGGAAAAGGGGAAGGGGGCGGCGCTCCCTCCTTTCCCTTTCTCCCTGCATGTGCCTGTGCCTCCTCCTCTCCCTCCCTCCCCGCGGGTGCATGCACACACGAGGCGGAAGGGGCAGGGGGGCACCTCCTCCTCTCCCTCCCTCTCCACAGGTGCATGCACACACAAGGAAGGGGCAGGGGGGCGCCTCCTCCTCTCCCCGCAGGTGCATGCACACGCAAGGAGGAAGGGGCGGGGGTCGCCTCCTCCTCTCCACGCAGGTGCATGCACACGCGAGGAGGAAGGGGCGGGGGTCGCCTCCTCCTCTTCTCCCCGGGGCTGTCAGGCAACCATGGGGAGAAGGGGACGGGACTGCAAGCCCACTGGGGCTTGTAGGCAGCCGAAAGTCCCGCCCCTTCCCAGCCTCCCAACCAATCAGGGAGGCCGCGGGCGGGGCTTTCATCCCCAATGGGGGGTCGCGGCCCAACAAAGGTTGGGAACCGCTGGTCTAAAGCGACAGCCTTGTATCTATTTTCTTCAGATGAAGCCCCAATGAACTCAGACAGAACTGTATAGGTCAATTATAGGTCAAAAGACAGAGCGTAACAAAACCCACAAAAAAACCTGGAGTTACACTGTAGGCATTTTGGAGCACTGTCACCTAAACCACTATGAATAAATCCCGATTTCCCGATTTCAGCCATTTCCTATTAACTTTAACAAACCAAAAACAACTGGGAAAAAAAAACTAAACAGGCTCAACAGATCTACTGCTCTCTATGAATGGGATATTCTTTGTGCCAGGAAGGAATAGCCCCTTGCTATTTTCTAGAAAATTATTGCTACTAATAAAAAGATGTGTTCTTATTATCAGTAGCTTAGTTTCATTTGAGGGGACATAGGAAATCTCAGAGGAGACAGGCAACGCAAGAACGACACTAATTCTAGCCATAACAGTAATTCTGGCTACAACACTTGGTACACAAGAATTCTCACTCAACTCATAGAATGCCATTTTAAAAAAAACTAGAGCATGAGAATTAAACCAGCAAAAAATAACAAGGATAAAGAAGGTTAGCAACCATTTTGTATCATATAGCTATCAAAAGAATAGTTTTAGATCACAAGAACAAATCTTAGCCCAGGTATGAATTCCAATGGTTGATGTAGTTGAAACATGATTTTTAGAGGCTCAGACTAGGCATTATAGGCTATTAAAATACTAGAAAGGAGAAGGAAAAATTAGGCTTCCAATCCTAGCCCAATTAAGACTGTCTTCACATCAGCTGTTCTGCACTCAGGCCATAATTCTGTATACACTACTTGGGACTGACTATAATCCAGTGTACAGAAGCAAAAGGCAATCAGCAATCTGAAGTTTGTTCCTATAAAAAGACCAAAGCGTGTCTAAACCTACTGAAATAAATTTGTCTTCATATACCGAATTCTGCACAAGACTGAACTGGTAAAGAAATAAGGCAAGCTAAAAAAAAAAAAAAGCTGGTCTCCAAAAGCCAAATTATTGGGGGTGATTATAAATCCCTTCAGACCATAAATATAACAAATATAATGTCAATGTGAAGTAGTTTTACCACATTTAAGACAGATGTATTATCACTTCATTCTTCACTTATCTACAACAACACTAAGAGGAAGTGGACTAAAGCACTCTGAAAAAATAAAAAGGCGTTTGAAATATATAAGATTTTTCATATATAATAAATTTGTAACTAATATACCTAATGTTTAGTAGAGCCACTATGTACTGAGCAGACATATAAATAAAGCTTAACAACAACAACTCTTACTTACACGTTTCGACATTCTACAGGCTTATAAAACCCGATTTCTGTTCCAGTAAACTTGGTTTCATTTCCACTAAAATCCTTACATGTTATATTTGGTGCTGGAAGGCAGGGAACTGAGGACACAAAAACAAGAACATTGTGTGCTGAGTCCCATTGAAAGGCTTCAATAAAGAACACATGAAACAAATATTTATAAGGCTTTGGTCAATACAGCTAACATAACACAAAGAAAAATGACAACACATGATTAATTTAGCACAGATTAAATTAAAAACATACAGTATTTAGAAAAAGGGAATGATATATTTCAAATCCAGTCAGATTTAACAAATTAACATGACTGGTATTGTGGAATGTTTCCCCAAAAATGGTTTGAATTCTTTTCCACTTGTGACACAGAGTATTTATATGTGTCCATATATAACCTAAATTATCTAATTACTAGAAATTACTATCAAGACA
The DNA here is from genome assembly GCF_019175285.1 of Sceloporus undulatus. NCBI lineage: Eukaryota > Metazoa > Chordata > Lepidosauria > Squamata > Phrynosomatidae > Sceloporus > Sceloporus undulatus. Next base: position 88,276,420 of record NC_056525.1, read on the forward strand.
CATGGGGAAAAGTTCATAACCAAAGAGCTTCACATACTACCACTAAATAAACACACTACACATGCAACCAATTATGAATAATACAGACCACTCTAGTATTAACTCATGCAGGAGAAAGCCCTATATACAGTGTTTCTGATCATCACTAAAAAGACATATGTGATCAGTGGAAAGGTGGATCTAATTATGTTCCCTGACCATTAACATCATTTCATAAAATAATGTGCAATATTAAGGCGATCAGAAGCATTTGACTACCGGAGTCCTTACCATATGCAGTGTGGTTGGTACACTTCAAGGGTTCTTGTGTCTCATTGTCTATTTTAGGATCTTCACAAATATATGTTAGAAGAATTAAGGGAAACAAATGTGAGCTGAAAGTGTTCAACAGCAGCACCACAACAAATTTATTAACCAGTTTACAACAACAGCCGTTAGTTCTTCTTTGCATTGTAATATTAAGACTAAGAGTACAGAAGCCTACATGATGTGTCTGCAACTTATAAAAACATTACAACTCAGAGCTTAATTAGACACTGCATAACAGTTTTCTCCTGCTTCAGATCTCTTCCTCCTCCTCTTTCTTCTGTTTCAATATGTTGTTTTCCTATACACTGTCATCCCCTCCACTTTACATCACTGACTATCTCAACTGAGGTGTCACACAGCACAAGGACATCAGCAGTGTCACATTTATCTAGATCAGTAAGTGGTTTACCAGGTTTCAGCTTCCAAATGCTCCAGTCATTATGACCTAGTGATCACAAACTACTGACCTAGATTTTATAAAGAAAAGTGGGAAGGAACAACTTGTTTGGAAGTAAAAAAAAAAAAAAAAAACTATAGCTGCATCTACACTGCATAAATAATCCAGGTTGACACCACTTTATGAAATCCTGGGAAATGTAGCTGTTGTGGTACCAGAACTCTCTAAGAGAGAAGATTAAATAGATCATACAACAATTCCCAGAATTCCATAGCACTGAACCATGGCAGTTACAGTAGTGTCAAACTGGATTATTTCGTGGGAATGCAGCCTGTCTTAGATTGCACAGTGTGGTTGTGGTGAGTTCTTCTTCAATAGAGGCATTTAAGCAGAAGCTAATAAGCCACAGTTACAGAAGAAGAAGTTATAGCCTGCATTTCAGCACCTGCGCTGAGCAAAGGCTTCTCCAGAGTGCCTTCAAACTTTCATTTCACAGAGAAGCAGAAATCTCTCATAACTTCTAGTTGTACTTAAATGTGATGCAACAAGTCCTATGCACATTTACTGAAAATTAAGTCTTGTTGTGCTTAATGCGGCCTACATCCTGGAGCAGTATGCACAACATTTCAAGTCATGTGGCAATCCTATCCACACTTTACTGGGAATAATCCCTGGTGACAAAAGTGAGTCTTTCTTCTGAAAAAGACAAGTAGAACATCTGTTAAGAAAAAACATTTGTGTTAAAATAATTAACTCACGTCAGCTTTAACAACCTCCAGCACTTCTAAATTCTTCATTCACCATTCAAGATTTACAAAACAATTCCTCCCAAAGTGATTAATGTTTTATAGTTTCATACTTTGTATGACTTTAAAAGTACATTTTTAGAAAAGCTGTGCTTTCTTCCTCATTTCTACAGTAGTCCAACCACAAAAAATTAAATGCTTTATAATTTCCAAACATTAGGCCAGATCAATACTTAGTAATACTTAAGTTGCACCATTAAAATAAATGGGATTTGAGTTAGATGTGACGAACGTAAACCACACCGATTTCAGTACATCAAGTTCAAGTATACTTAGAGGGTAGGCAGGTAATAAGGCAAAAAGCTGGATGGAAAAGAGATAAAATGTGAGGCAATAGAGAGCAAGGCTGCCTGGATTCCCAGTGAGAGGAAATGAGAAGAGCTGCACTCCATGCATTGTTACTACTATCCTGTGATGTCTCCACATATCTTACCACCTTGTTCCCTAAGAACTGCATGCAAGTGAGCAGCTCTTTTCCTACACCTCAGGAGGAAGAATACACCTTTCTCCAATACGTATAATCAGTATAGCGGGAAGACATGTGTTGGAAATTATCATTACTCTTCTTCTTTACCTGCTTAAGTTACACGTTTTCCCACACAGCATGGTTTCAAGCTGGGTGGCTTCACTATACAGTATACGATTTAAACTAAAACCACACTATTTACCTTCCCTTGTGCCACAACATGCTTCTTTGTCACTACCATCCTTTCCTGTTTGGAGGAAGATTAATATAATTTTCATAGCTGTGTGTATGTGCCTTCAAGGCACGTGTTGACTTATGGTGACCCCATGAGTTTCACAGGGTTTTCTTAGTCAAGGAGCATACAATGGCTAATGGAGGAATTCCAAAAGAAAATCACAATGTTTTAGAGACTGCATAGATCACGATAAGCTATGGGTGGCTCTTAGAGGAATGGGAGTACATAGTTTTTTGTGGGTTTTTTGGGCTATGTGGCAGTGTTCTGGAAGAGTTTATTCCTGATGTTTTGCCAGCATCTGTGGCTGGCATCTTCAAAGAATGCGGGCCTGGGAGTGACTGGGGTATATATATCTATATGTATATCTATACACACATACTGTTTGACCTTTGTTGAAAGGAAGTGATTTACATGTTAATCTCTGTGTTGATCTCAGGGTGTCTATTTAATTAATGAGCCATTGTCTCTTGGCAAAACATCAGGAATAAACTCTTCCAGAACATGGCCACATAGCCTGAAAACACCACAAAAAAACTATGGATTCCAGCCGTGAAACCCTTCAACTTGAGAATGGGAGTACCACCACATCTGATAGTCCTGATTAGGATTCTGTATTTAGGACAGGAGGCTACGGTTAGAAGAGAATACAGAGAAACAGAATGGTTCCCAATTGGCAAAGGGGTCAGGCAAGGTTGCATCCTTTCACCCTTCCTTTTCAACTTGTATGCAGAACATATTATATGAAAAGCAGGAGTAAACTCAGAAGAAAAGAGTTAAGGTAAGAGGAACATCAACAAGCCAAGATACACAGATGGCACTATACTACTAGCAGAAGACATCACAGACTCTGGACAACTACTGAGGAAGATCAAGGAAGAAAGTGCAAAGGCAAGCTTGTTGCTGAACATAAAGGAAGCAAAAATAATGAGCATGGAGGATCTACACAAATTCAGCCTAGACAATGAAGAAATAGAAGTAAAGTTTCCCCATAACTTGGAACAAGCATTGATAAGAATGGAGATTGCAGTCAAGAAATCAAAAGGATAGGAATGGGGAGGGTGGCTATAAGGAGTAAAGATATACAACTGAGTACTCAAGTCAGTATCTTCCAATTAGGGCTGCTTCAACTATAGCAATGTTCTCAAAGGCCGACCTTACGTGGGCTAAAACGATCTTATCTGCGAGGCTCCCTCATAAACAGGTGAATGTAAAGTTATGTCGAAACAATCTACAAAAAGGAGGCTGCTTTCTCAGCTGACGCCAGGCTTGGTACACAATACACTTTGACCAAAGGCCATAGACTGCCTCTGTATATTACTGAGGAGATAGATTTCAAATAAAAACAAACAAATAAACAAACCCAGAGCATTTTCTTCTAAACAAATTTTCATAATCTGATGGGTGACAACAACAACAAGCAGAACACTGTTGCTAGGGAAGGCTATGGCATTCTGGGAGTTGGAGGATGGGGTGTCTTGGAGGTGCCTCACCCACAGGGCCGCTATTAGCAGCAAAGCAACAAATAGCCCCTCAAGCTCAGCTGCAACTGAAGCAGCGCAGAGGCCCCGTCTGCAAGGCCCGTCGCCATGGCAACCAAGGGCTTATCAGGCCTCCTAGGCCTCCCTCTCGCTCCAGATCCAGGATATTGCCCGACTCTCAGGTCCTCGCACTTCAAGGGAGGCTCCCCTCCACTGGCCACGCTCCGCGCCGCGAGGCACGTCAGCCACAAGGCTCCCAAGGACCAGAAGGCCGGCGCCCTGCCTTTCTTCCTCTTGCGCCCCGAGAACGCCATCCCCAGCCAGGCGGCGGCCATCTTGGAAAGCGAAGCGCCCTGTCAGCTGACGCAGCGCCGCTGACGCCGCCTCTGCCCATAACAAAGATGGCTTCTTCGGCTTAGCCTCTCCTTATGGACGAAGGCAGGCACCGCCCACTCTTTGCCCTTGACTCCTAGTGAGCGGATGCCCTCAGTAAAGATGGCTAACCTGTCGCTAGGCAACCCTTAAGAGAAGTCGGGCAGCCCTTATTTAAGATGGCTCTTCCCTGATAGACAGCTGTTGTTGTTTTTTTTTTTGTGGGATGGGCTACCTCAAAACAGAAATGGGATGCATTTGTTGCATCCACACTGGAGAAATAAACCCGGTTTGGTACCGCTTTAACTGACCTGGCTCAAGGCTATGGAATTCTGGGAGTTGGGGTTTGTTGTGGGGCCCAGTGCAGAGCGCACAACAAACTCCAACTCCCAGAATTCCATAGCCTTGAGCCAGAAAAGAGTTAAAGCGGTGCCAAAAGGGATTATTTCTGCAGTGTGGATGCATGGAGCCATAAACAGAAGATTGATAGGCGGAGAGATTCATAATGGCTGCACAAATGATGCACTTTTTGACACCAATTTAGCTGCCATGGATTAATGCTATGGAATCCTGGGATTTGTAGTTTTGTTTTGTTTGATTTGTGTGCTGCCATTCTCCCAGAAGAGACCTGAGATAACTCACAGATAAAGAAACATTAAAAAAAATGCAATAAAATTTAAAACAGTTAAATAATCTTAGGCAAACGATAGACGAATGGTTAATGAAACGTATGGACCACATTCAAATGGACAAGTTATCTGAACAAATAAATGGAAAATCAATGAAGACTTTCAATACAGATTGGGAATTAATACTCAATTTCTGTAAAAACAGGTGGTGGTAAAAAAGCTTCCTTTGATTCTTTTTCTTTTACTACAGCTCCCGGTATTAGTTTGGCTGAGATTAGTTCAAAGCGGACAGTAAGATTTGTATGAGGCTGAAGTAAGCAAATGGACATAATTAGGATTTGTTACTATCATAGCTTTATTTTCTGATCTTATCTCCTTTTGATTAAGAACTCAATGTGGAAGTCCATATTTCTAGAACTGAATGAACAGAAAGCAATATGAAGCATATAACAACACAATATTAGAAAGCTAGTAATATTAAGAAAATACAAGGTGTATTAGTTTACATGTAAATTGCTTTTGTAAGAAATAAAATTTAACAAAAACAGTTAAAATAATCTAAAAACAGTATAAAATTACATTAAAATATACTAAAGTTAAAATCATGACTAAAACACACATACGCCATTAAAAAAAACACAACAACCCTGGTATGATTATATGCTAGTTTTGTGAGGCAACACCACTCCGGTCTAATCTTCACTGAATAAATTATGCAATTTGGGACTACTGTAACTGCCATGGCTCCTGGAATTTGTAGTTTTGTGGGATATTTAGCCTTCTCTATTAAAGAGCATTGGTGCCACAACAAACTACAAATCCCAAGATTCTATATCATTGAACCACAGCAGTCAAAGCGGTGTCAAGCTGCATTATTTGCAATGCAGATTAGACCTTTGGCAGGGAACGTCAAATTACAAATCCCAGGATTCCATAGGATGGAGCTACAGCACTTAAAAGTGGTGTCCAACTGCATTATTTCTACAGTGTAGATGCACCTACTCCCCCCCCCCCCAACTCCCATAACACAAATGGACATCCACTCCTGCAGGACAAAGGGGAAAAGCTTAAAATTTAGTAAATGTTTGCTTCTCTGTAAAATATATTATTTTGAAGAGATGTTCAATCTTGTGCCCAGTTACCTGGAAGATTTCAGGAAAAACACTTACAGGATTTCTGTCTTGCCAAAAGACAAAATTGACTAGTAAATCCTTGCTTGAATAAGTATGTAAAGAGTTGCGAAGAGATGTGAACAGATAAAGTAGCTTGAACACAGACGAGATCAGTGGATTCTTTAAAAAATGAGAGAAAATGAAAAAAAATAAAATGTGGACTAAAATTCATCAAAAACTCATACTAGAATAAATCAATGATGCTGCTAGATTCCTTCTTTTGCCTTCCTCTTTCATTTCTAAATTATGGAGACTAACACACGGGGGAAAATTAGGAGATTAAAAAGACATTTTCCTGGGAAAGTCATGCGGTCGCGGCAAAGATTTTCACACTTATCGCAATCTGAGAAGGCTTATCCCAGGAAGAACCAGCAATGCTCCAGCAACAAATCATTCATTGCAAAATCCCATGAATGGTTTGTTGCTGGACCATTCCTGGTTCTTCCTGAGATAAGTCCTCTTAGATTGTGATGTCGTCTGAAAATCTTCACTGTTGATTGTATAACTTTCCTGGGAAAATGTCTTTGTAATCCCCTAATTTTCCCAGTGTGATAGTCACACCCCAGTTAAGGTTGAATACTCAATTCTGCCTGGGCCACAAATTGATGTGAATTTGCTTGGAAACAATGCTACCAAAAAGGTTTATTGGCCTGGGTGGCTGGGACGTGGATATTTCTGCCGCTGCCCCTCATAAGAACTCCTGGTTGGAGCAATTTAGGGACCGGGCCAAGATTATCCAGTCTTCCCTCCTCTAGTTTCGCCAACTCTTCTTTGAAATCTACCCTGCTGGTTCTGTGAAACTTCCTTCTGAAAAGGTGTGCACAGGATTATGATAGAAAAATCACTGTGGAGAGAGAAGACTGCCAATAGACTAGGACTGTCACACACCTTAACATAAAGAATTCCCAATCAAGTTGATAATATTATCTCTGGGTCAGCTATCAGTAAGCATATTGGTAATCCACTGCCTCAGGCAAGCCATTTTAAGTGTTATAAAGAAAGACAATACATTTGTTATACTGCTAGGGAGGGGGAAGATGTGCTTGCAGGATTTTCTGGTTCAGCCACAAAAATCACTAGTCTGGTACACTAGTGGGTACGATGCACTGTGACTTGGTGATGAGTGGGTCACCATTTGCTCCATTTCAGGCAGCAAAAGTCTCTGGGGCAGCCCAGCCCACTCTACTGAATGTAATATGTAATAATACTGAATGCCTGTGACACAGAACTTTGTTGTTGTTGTGCCTTCAAGTCATTTCAGACCTCTGGCAACCCTAAGGCAAACCTATTGTAGGATTTTCTTGGCAAGATTTGTTCAGAGGAGGTTTGCCATTGCCTTTCTCTGAGGCTGAGAGCATGTGATTTGCCCAAGTTCACCTAGTAGGTTTCATGGCTGAGCTGGGAATCGAATCCTGGACTCCAGAGCTGAATGTAATAGGATTCCTTATTTTGATGATTCATTATTGTGAACCGCTAACATTTCATAACGCTCCTTGCAAGCCTCTTTCATCTTGAGAAGTCCCAATTTGAAATTAGCTAAGTAAAATAGTTCCATCTGTTGATACCAAGTCAGAAAGTATTTCCTTTAGCCAAAATAGTAGTATTAGCTAAATATAGACCACATGCTTCACACTATTCTCCGGGTTCATTTCATTTATAATTCCCCCCCCCCCTTTTCTTTTTCAGTTAAATGTTTTTATTTGAATTTTAACAGTTAAAATAACATGAAATTACACAAAGAAAGGAAAAGAACAGCAACAATAACAAAACAGAAAGTACCAGCAAAATGAAACAAAAGCAAGTTAGTAACAAAACAACATACATTTACAGACAAAAAAAGTATTTCCCTAATTCCCAAGGCTCTCTTTTCCCCCTCTTGTAACATTGTAAGATTAGGTGTGGAATCACAACTATGTGTCTCAAAACCTGACTGTTCTTATGCCTATAACCATTTCTTGCTCTACAGCAGGGTCTGGGAACTTCAAACCCTTCCTGTGCTGCCCTTAGCCTCTCTGGAGTTCTCATAAAAACTATAAAAAGTAGTAAAATCTTAAAGGAGGGCCAGCACGATACAGTGGTTTGAGTATTGGACCATAACTCTGGAGACCAGGGTTCAAATCTCTAGTCAAGCATAAAAACCCACTGGGTGACCTTCGGAAAGTCACACTCAGAGGACGGCAATGGCAAACCTACTTTGAAAAAACTTTCTGAGAAAAGAAAATCCTATATGATAGGGTTGACTTAAGTAAAAAATGACATGGAGGCCCACAACAAAAATCTTAAAACCACAAATGGAATAAAAGCAGTCACATAAATGGAAATAAATGTAGTAGCAAGAATATAGAATACTATTTTTGAAAATGAAGTTTAAAAGTATTAAGAGATTTTAGGATTTAATTGACTGAAGAAAATAGAAAAGTGCTCATCTTGCATTGAAAAGTGCACAACGTAGGTGCCAGGAGACTTTTCCTGCTGAGGGCATTCCACAACCAGAATGCTGCTACCAAGACAGAAACCTTGGATCCTGTACAGTAGTTCTTCCTAATTCTGCAACCCTTTAATACAGTTCCTCATGTTGTGGTGACCCCCAACCATAAAATTGTGGTGTCTTGGTTCCTAAGACCACTGGAAATATGTGTTTTCTGATAGTCTTAGGTGACCCCTGTGAAAGGGTCGTTCAACCCCCAAAGGAGTCATGACCCACAGATTGAGAACCACTGCTGTACAAGGAGAATGGCAGGGAATTAATAGAATCTCTGCTAGTAGTGACTGACCAAGAAAAGAGAATTTGAAGATATAGTCAAGCAGCAATTCCCAAACTTTGGCCCTCCAGGTTTTGGGACTTCAGTTCCCAGAAGCCTCAACCATCTCAGCCGATGGTCTGGGCTGATGGGAACTGAAGTCCAAAAAACCTGGAAGGCCAGAATTTGGGAATCGCTGTGTGTCACAGAAACAATCCAGTGTTGTGAACAAGAGTTCATATTGTGTACCCCTAAAAAAGCAATATAAAAATAAAAGTGCCCATGGCATAATATATTTATATGAAACTATGATAAGGTCCTTTGTCTCATGGATTGCAGTCTTAAAAGAGTAACCGTCTTAAATCAGGGAAGTGCATTTCAATCATCTGAAATTCATAGACTTAAATCTGTGCAAGCTTATCAACTTCTATTTCTCAGCTAGTTTCAAAGGTGCTACAAGATCCCTTTGCATACTGATCTAGACTAAAACGGCTGTGTCTTTGAATTCTGAACTTAGTATGTGTAGACTTCCACAGGATGGTACCATAATACTGGCAGACTTTGCTCAATGGAGATTGGGATTTGTTTACTTGGCATGGAATACCTTTGGGTAGTCTATGTACACGGTTCATTTTGTGTTGCCATCGATTACTGGATGGGAATGGGTCTCACCCACTCTGATTAGATATTTTGTTCTTTAAACTGGATGGATCCTGTTTTTACTTGTACCCCATGTAAGTGATCATTTGCACTTTTGATAGAGTCACCTAGCCCCACTTTGTATTTATTTTTCCCAGGTGTATTATTGTCTCCCACACTCCTTTTCTCAAGGCCTCTATCTGCATAAAAGAATAACATTTGCATATGTGATAAAGTGAGTACACCAAATACTAAGGCACAAAAAGCATTCACTTTATACACACTTGCCACAGGACTATAGTTTTGTGGTACCAGACTGAGACGAAATATTGTTTATGGAGGGTTTTTTTGAAGTTGTGATCCAAGATCCGATAAAATAACGGCCAACAAGATTCTTATGTGACAGAGCTTCAAGTGCCTCTTTTGGACTACAATATGCAGAATTCTCCCTGGGGGATTCTGTGATTTATAGCTCCCAAAAGTAACTTTTCCAAATTGTACTATGCTTCATAATAGGTGACGATTTCCTGGAATCGTGAATTCAGACAAAAGAATCTCATCTGCAACTCTGTTGTTCATTTTTTTTAAGCATTCTATATGCTATATTTGCCTCTGATGAACTTGGTTTATATTCATGAAAGCTCATGCTGAAATAAAAACCAGATAGTCTCAAAGGTACTGCCATGTTTATTTATTTTCTTCCCCATCCCTTCCTCCTTTTTTATGCATAAGAGTAGTTAGTTCTGTGTTTGGGGGCCATGTTGGGAGAAGGGCAGGATATAAATAAACCACATATCTAATAAATAGTTTTTAAAATGGTTTCCCAACAATATAGTACCTAAGATCTTTAAAAAGACAGCTTTTTAAAAAACCAAAACAGTGACTCATAATTTCTGAATGTCTTGAGTTTCGGTTGGCACATTGCTGCTTTCATAAACAAAGCTACTAAACCAACCAGATTCCTTTCCCAAGAATGCATTTAGCTGGGAAAGAACTTAGCTGGTTTCTCTCCCTTGATTCATTCCTCCTTCCCCAGTTTTGTTTGGTTTTTTAAAACAAGGGGTGTCTCTGTGTTCACTTTCTATTTTGTCTGGATGCCACTTGCCCCCCTAAAGCCACCAGATCCCATCCTATATTGGAAGCTAAGCAAGGTTACCCTTGGTTAGTACTTAGTTGGGAGACCACCAATGAATATTAGGTATTGTGGACACTATTTCAGAGGAAGAAACTGGGGGGAAACCACCTCTGAGGACTCCTAGAAAACCTTGGGCTCATCATAGGCCCAGAGGTAGGGTTTTCTGAGACAAGGAGTCCTCAAGGCTGTTTTGTTTTGTACGGTTTCTTCCTCTGAAATAGAGCTCATAGTCTCCATCGGTGGTCTCCCATCCAGTGTTGGCTCCATCTGCACTGTGGAAATAATCCAGGTTGACACCGCTTTGACTTCCATGGTGCAATGCTATGGAGTCCTGGGATTTGTAGTTTGTTGCGGCCCCTGGGCTCTCTGACAGAGAAGGCTCAGTGTCTCGCAAAACTACAAACCCCTGAATTCATGGTCCAAAAGACGCTGCAGAAATAAGCCACGTTGAAACCACTTTAGCTGCCCTGGCTCAATGAGGATGAGGGGGTTGGTTTTAGATGATCATGTTTAACCTTGTATGCTTTAAATTTTATATCTGTAACTTATTTTTACGATTTTAACTGTACAATTGTCATGTGTTCTCTATATATGTTGTTAGCCACCTTGGGTCCTGCTTTGAGAGAAAGGCAGAATAAAAATTAAATTAAAATAAATATTGCTAGGGAATTCTGGGAGCTGGAGTGTTTGTGAGACACTGAGACTTCTCTGTCAGAGAACCCAGGGGCCACAACGA
>NC_056525.1:88287544-88417013 GCF_019175285.1 Sceloporus undulatus
AATAATAATAATAATAATAATAATAATAATAATAATAATAATAATAATAAGTTGATTTCTCCCCTGCCTCTCCAATAAGATCGAAGCGGCTTACAACCACAAAATCCATACAATGCAATAAAATAAACCCCCTCCCCCCTCCTTAAAACAAATCACCATAGTACAGTAATCACATGATAAATAATGATAAAATACAATGAAAATCAAAGAAACCAGCCAGAGGCAGGAAACAGGACATCTTGGGCAGTCACTAGGGATGGTCCCTATCAGAGGGGCGATTGAGAGTCCAATTAATCAGGGAAGTCCCTAGCACTGGAGCCAGGGGGGTTGAAGCGGTCTCAACCCGGATTCCAGCTCCAGTGCGGATAACCCCTGAGTCTCCCTCCTTGGCCTGGCTTCCATTGGCTCCGAAGCAGCTCCCTCTTCCTGTCGGCTTCCTGTGTTGCAGGTGAGGGGGAAACCCAAACTCCGGCTTCCGCCCAGGTAAGAAGGAGAGCAGCAGCAAAGGCAGCCAGCCGGGGGAGAGCTCTGTTTCTGCTCCTTCCTCCGCCCAGAGCAGGTAAGGGGCTGCCTAGGAGGGAAAGGGCTGCCCTCTCCCTTGCCTGGGTCCTGGAGGGGGCAGAGGGGGGACCAGGGGCAGCTGGGCATTCAGACAACATATATATAGATAGATAGAGACACTGTATATATATGGAACACCCTCTACTTCCTGAAAAGGGTTGAAGTTTCCAGGCTGCCCTCCACTTTGCACAGTTCCAGGTCTGGGATTTTTAACCTCGGTGGCTTTCGCACAGGCTCAGAGTTTCTGCTTTCACTTCCTCTCTCTCCCCTCCGCACTGGGCAAGCAATCCGTTTCGACACCGCTTTGAACTGCCCCTGCTGCAGGAATGTGGGATTTCTAGGGATGGGAGTTGGTTTGGGTTTTTGGAAACTAGGCGAGGGGGGGGGGGGGGGAGGGAAGGTCAGCCCCAGTTTCAACTGCTGCACCCACTTTCCCATGGAAACCCACCGGGGGATCTAGGGAGAGTCACACTCTCTCAGCCTCAGAGGATGGACCAAGGCAAACCACTCCCTGTGAGCAAACTTGCCAAGGAAACCCCAAACTGACTTCAAGGCACCCAACAACAACATCAACAAACCACCTTTCCAGCTCCCTTGCTGCTGGACTGCCTGCCTCTGGTTTTGCAATCTGGCCAAGTGCCGGGGTCTTAGGAACTTAAGGTGAAGCAAGGCAGGAAAGCAGCCTGGAGTAGTAGTTTGAGCATCAGATGACGCCTGTAGAGACTAGGGTTTGAATCCCTGCTCAGCCTTGGGAGCCCACTGGGTGACTTTTAATAATAATAATAATAATAATTATTATTATTATTATTATTTGTATTCCGCTTTTTCCACAAAGGAATCGAAGCGGATTCCAGCAGTATAAATAAAACATCAAACAATTAAAAATGACAATTAAAAAAAAACCCAAACCCCAACCCTCCCCCTAATCATGAAACTCTGGTCTTCTTAGGTTGTAGCAAGTCACACTCTCAGCCTCAGAGGAAGGCAAAGGCAAGCCCTCTGAATAAATCTGACCCAGAAACCCCCTTGTAGGCCTCATTCCCACTACCTTTTAAAACAGTTTGCAATTTGGGTTGAACTGGTTCAAACAACCCTGGTTCCCACTTAAATCGATTTGCTGAAGGGGGCCATGCACCAGACCCATTTAACCCGCGTCTTTTTGATGCTGATTCCCCCCCCCCCCCCACACACACATCTTTTCAATGCAGTCAATTCAACGCAAGTGTGAACCACAAGTAGATCTGAATCAATTCAAATTTGCCCTTCAGCCTGCTAGAGCTGAATCATTTTGAATCAATTCATTTGTGTATGTGAACCACAAGTGGGTTATTTTGATGACAGAAAATGTGATCGGGGCAAGTGTAGTGCAAACCACAATCCAATGTCGAATTGATTCGGATTGCACACTGATTTATCTGTAAGTGGGAATGAGGCCCTAGAGTTACTGTCTTTGAGATGCTTGAGATCCCAGCACCTTGAGAAGAGTCCCCTGATCCCTGATTGAGCATAACTGCTGCCTCCTTACTTACCTTCAGCATGGTGTAGTGGTTTGAGCATTGGACTATGGAGGTTATCATACAGGGGCTAATTCCAGCATTAAAGAGAGATGAAAGTGCATTTAAAGCATTCCACAAATGAAGGGGGAAATTGCAAGTACTGTAATTGCGCAAATGATTATCACACGCAGTTGCACAAATAAAGCAATATTGGAAATGCATTGCTGCTGAAATCCTGAAAGTAAAAAGATGTGCATTAATGGTTCTTTGTCCTTTTTTTAATTAATATTTTTGAAATTTTACAAAACAAATTTTACTATTCTTTCCATCCATACATATACCCTGACATCTTATTTATTTTTAAAAACGAAATATCACCTCAGTGCACCCCTTTCCCCCAGAGCCATTCCCTTCTTTATACTCCATCCAAAATTTTAACTCCTCCTGTGGAGGTAATTTCCCATCTTCTTTTCTTAGTACATTTTCAATAAATTTTTTCCATATTTCATCAAAATCATTTCTTTTCCATAATCCTTTTTTTTGCTTTCACTTTACATGTTAATTTGTCATTAATCGCTAACTTCCAAACTTCTTTATACCAGTCTTCTAATTTCACATTTATTTTCGTTTTCCAATTTCTTGCTATGATTAACCTTGCAGCAGTAAATAAATTTGTAACAAGGGTTTTTTCTTCTTTTTTTGATTCTATTTCATTATTTGATTGATAACAATACTATATTTGGTTTTCTATCTATGTTTACATTCATAATATCTTCTATCTCTAATATTACTATTTCCCAAAATTTTTGTACATATTTACATTGCCAGTTAATGGTTCTTTGTGACCACTTTCATGGCAGGTTTAATTGAAATAACCAAATAAATAAATAAATCCACTTTGGCCAAATGACAAATCCCAGGATTCTGTTGGATAGAGTCATGACTGTTAAGGTAGTGTCTAACTGCTTTATTTCTACAGTGTGGCTAAATCCTTAGAGGATAGCCAGATGAAGTAAGCTGCTCATTTGCCAAAGTGGATTTATTTATTTATTTATTCAATTATTGAAATTATTTATATCCTGTCTTATATCCCAGGATTTTGGGTGTCTAACACAAAATCAGTTTAGGGCAAAGGATAACATTTAAAAAAAATTCAAAGTATATTAAATCATTATCACTCAGAACTAGACAATTTAAAACCAATTTATGAAGGAAAATCCACTGCCTCCTGTTAGTCATTTGCTCTCTTTCTCTGTGTGGCACCTGTTTCTGCACCTTGCATGATTTGTCCCACTAAAGTACTTTTCCTCCAGTGGCAGAATATTGTCATTGGTGCTGATGAGATACATAGGGCTTGGGCACTAGAGGCAGATCTGAGGGATCATCAGAAGTGGAACCAACTAAATTCATTTTCTTTTTCTTGATGTGCTTAAGTAATACATTACAATCAAATGCAGTTAAATAATCTGTGAGGGTTGGGTGTTGTCCCAAGTGGTTCTGTGCTGGTGGAAAAACGTGTGACCTCATGAACTATCCTTGATGAGGCTTTTGAATAAATATGCAGAGGGACATGCTGTGAATACTATTAAAATAAACGTAATGTAAGTTAATTGTGAATAATCTTATGGCCTGATTCTGTAACTTTACAGGAGACTGTTAAATGCAGGTTCTCTTTCTGTGGAGTTTGTATCCAAATAAGTGTATGTAGGATTGGAGTGACTTTCTGCATGAAAAATGGGTCACTCTGCTAGCTTTGTTGTTGTTGTTCTGTTCCTCCAAGTTATGTTTGACTTATGGTGACTCTATGGTGAACCTATCCTAGGGTTTTCTTGGCAGGCTTCTTCACAAGGGTTTTGCCATTGCCATCCTGTAACTAGGGGAGCAAAATAAATTTCAGTTTCCCACACTTAGCAATGATTAAGACTGCAATCCTAAATAGACTTACTTTGGAGTAAATCCTGCTGAACTCTGTGGGACCCAGACTCCCATAGTGTATTCTTAACATGTTTACTTAGAGATAACTGTTGTTGAGCGAGATTTTTTTTGTTGCTTACTTATCTGGAAGAGCAAAGTACAACCTCTTAAGGTGGGTGTCGTTCCCATAAATGTGGTTGTTGCCGCTGTGGAACATAGTATATTTAAATGAGCAAGCAATGTATGTGTTGTAGCAACATGAAATAAATATATCTGCACAGGAAAATACAATGGAATGGATGTCCTTTTAAATTTGTGAAAATTTATGATGTTTAGGTATAGCAGGAAGCTATTTAAACAGAAACAAGGATGTTTCTTTAATACAGTCTCATTCAGTTTAAGCTGAAATATTAAAAAACACTCACCTGTTTTCATACTCGGGGTAAAACTATGTACGGTACATTACAGTTATTTTGTATCCTGCCCTTCACAATCACATTGTGCTTGCCTGTGCAGCATGTGGTTTTATGTAGCAACTGTAGATCTAGAAAGGGTGTGTATATGTGTTTTCCAGCTCTGTTCTACAAAGGAAAATGTTGAACAGCCAGACCTAACTCATGTTTTTACTTTAAAATCCAGATTTTTTTGACAACTGCAGCACAGATAAGCCATCATGCCAGAAAATCCTGTAATGGGTAGGTGCCTTTAAAAAACAACCACATTATCCAAATAATCAAGTAGTATTAAGCAGCTTTTTAATCTATGATGTTTTGGGGATCCAACAGATAAGCAGCAGGTGCTGCAGATTCTGGAGCGTCTGCTAATGAAACTTCATGAGAGAGGAGACACTTCACAGAGTGAAAATCTGGCTTTTCTGTATAATACACTCAAGAATCCCTTATTCAATCATATGCTGACTCTTCAGCAATCAATCAAGCAGCTGAAGGAACAAGTAAGATACAAAATGTGAAGTATTATCAATGCCAGTGGGTTTGTTTGAGGGTATACTATTAAAGTGTATGTTGCTGTCACTATTGCGCCTCAATTTTGTATCTGGGTGAGTTTCCATCTTCTGTCATTCCCAAGATAACTATAATATTAGTTACTGCATTATCAACTGATTGTAATTTAGGTTGTGCAATGATGAACATAAAGGACAAACTAAATGTTTATAAAGTAATTACTGCTGCTTTTAGTTTTTGTAGGCTAACATCACTTGAACGCTTTAGGTTGTGTTAATGACATAGATAGCCGTGATGTGCCCAGCAGTTGATGCTCATGATTACTTTGGATGTGGCTCATTAAGACAA
This sequence comes from Sceloporus undulatus, assembly GCF_019175285.1. Classification (NCBI taxonomy): domain Eukaryota; kingdom Metazoa; phylum Chordata; class Lepidosauria; order Squamata; family Phrynosomatidae; genus Sceloporus; species Sceloporus undulatus. The sequence continues at coordinate 88,292,826 of NC_056525.1, forward strand.
AGTGACAGTTCCTCTTTATGTTAAAAAGCAGCCTTGTGATATTATCTCCATTCCAGTGTACTGGTTAGAATGCTGGACTGGTGCTTGGGAGATCTAGTTTAAGTCCCCAGTGACCCACAAAGTTCACTGTGTGACTTTCGGCCTGTCACAGTCTCTCTCCCTCTCAATCCAGCCTACCTCAAATGGTTGTTCTGAGGAGAAAGTGGGGAGGACGAGGGTTATGAACACTGTTTTTGGCCTGCTACTTGCCTGCTTTCAAGGAATGGTAGAGTCTAAAATAGAAATGGGCAACTGTGGGAGTCTAGGAAGCCCTATTAGCCCCTTAACAGACCTTACGAGTGACATCCCTCAATGCAAAAACCCCTCAAGTACAGCGGACCCTTCCCATCCATGGGGATTCAGTTCTGGAGTCCCCACAGATGGGCAAAATTTGGATTGTTGTGCCCCACACTATTCAATGGGCAGTGAAGTGTGCAGGCCCCCATCAGTCATAGATGAATTTCACATTTAGACTTCAGTATCCTCTCCAAGATATCTCATTATGTATATGCAAATATGCCATTTTTTTTTTAAAAAACCCACCATAATACAAAACACTTCTGGTCCCAAGCATTTTAGATAAGGGAGACTCAGCCTGTACTAATGTCCAACCATACAGCAGAAGCTGCTGGTTTTTATTGCTTATTGATAACACCTATCTGCAGTTATTGATATTATTATTGCTATTTCATGCATGCTATTCCTTGCTTAGTTACACAGCTCTGTGTGACTGTCTTCCCTTGCTACCCACAGCTGACTTACCTACCTCCAGATCGATCAGTGGATTTTGATTTCACTAGAAGAGGTTTGCTGGTGTTTGATGCAGACCGCCATTCTCTTGCTAATGGTAATCTCTGTGTGACTTACAACAATAATAATCAGGTGGATCTTGTGACTCCAAAACTTGGAATGGATGACTTTAATATGATAATTCAAAGAATGGCAAAGGTAAAGGCATAACGCTACTGGTGTATGAAATCTATAATTTTTCCATACTGTAGGCATTCAGTACCCCCTATGTTTGGGAATGTTTGGTATGAGGGTTTCTGGTCTTGGGGGAGGGAATGGGATAGTAGTTGTGTATGATTTTAATTTCTCTTCATCTGAGATATTCAGCTGAATGTGAATATAATTTCTCTTCAGCCCTTCTTGTCTAACATGGAAAGGTGAGACAGTGGAGGTAACATGCAGTTCCTTCAGCATACAGTTTATAAACACCGGAACATGGCTTTATTGCATTGAGCTTCTGGCTGTAGTGGCTTTGACACTGATTTGCTGGTCTGGTCTGATAGTATGGGATGTTCCAACTGTTTAAGGAACAAAGACATTAACAATCCAGTTTTTGTGAGAAGAGACACTTGTCAATTTGGTCCTCATGCAAGTCTTGCAAAAGGGTTGATATAGGGCAGGCTAAGTACTGGAAGGGATGAAGGTGTGCCTGGATAATATTTATGAATACCTGAATAGATTTACAGATCTTAAAGACCAGAGAATTGGGAAAGACCTTGGGCTTTATGAGCTGTATGAGATAAAAAGCTGCCATAAGTAATGTCTGGAGTAACCAGTCACCAGGTCCACATCACACTGCTCCTGAATTTACACAGAATTCCTGTAGCCTAGTACAAACAGCATTGTTGGTCCTGAGCTATGTAAACTTTCGGTTTCTAGTATTTCACCTACCTAAAAAGCCCTTTTCTCATTTATGTTTTTAATATTTTCCTGAAAATGCCCTCCTGACTGTTTTCACAGGCTATGTGAAGCTGTCTTTAGAACATGGATGGGGAATATACAGCTGATAACTGAGCTGCATCTCCCATCACCCTTCAACACTAGCTCTGGTGGCTAGGACTGATGGAGGCTGATGTTCAGTATCCAGAGTCTTACATGTTTCCCAACCCCTCTTTTAGGGATCCTGCACTCTGTGTGTTATGCACACACACTGGTGTTACCTGATGGGAACAGGCTTGATCTCAAGTGTGGGATTTTAGGAGGTGTTTGTAATTAGGTGAAGAAATGGAGAAAATATTACTATAATTCTGAAAAACATTACTTATGTCATTTCTTTAAACACAGGCTTGAACAAGCTGTGTTATCTTTGCATCACTGATAACTATTTGGCCTCTGTAAAACATATATCACACCAAATAACTCATTTGAGCCCCCAGAGTGTCTGACAATTCTAAAATATACAATAATGTCTAAAATGAAAAGAGAATTATAAATAAAGGGGACGGCCAGCTAAACCATTACCTATCTCACTTTCATCTTCTATCCTTTCTGTGAGTTCTTGAAGCTGTTTGAATGTTAGTCTTCTGAATTCATCTTTATGCTCTGGACAGTTGGCAGGCCATAACACCTCTGTGTTATTTTTCCTTTCAGGAGAAATGGCACCTTGTCCTGCATGCCTGGCTTTTGTTTTGTCTTCAAACTCCTTTCTGAATGAAAACAAATATGCACACTACACATAGTCATGGCATGAAGAATGTGTGAAAGTAGCTTTTAAATGTTATGGTGTTTGAAGATTTTTATTTCATTATTTTAAATTACAATATCAAGGCAAATGGTACTGTGTGAATGTATTCTAAGAGAGAGAAATGGTTTATTTTAATATTCTTTTTCTTATTTATTAGGGCAGGCATATAGAGCAGATAGATATAGAGAAACCTTTTAATGGAGGCCTTGGATTTAGTGTGGTTGCTCTTAAAAAACCAAAGTGTTGGAGAAGCTGGTATCTTTGTCAAGGAAGTTCAGCCAGGAAGCATAGCAGCCAGGTAAGATTTTAGTTTCATTTTATCAAGGCGCATCAAAATGTCTCAAGTCAGGTGAAGCATAACACAATTTTCTTACTGTTCTTGCATATTGCCAAACAATGGCTCTTGAACAGCAGAACAGAAAGCAGTTTTGCTCAGTAACCCTTATTCTAAGGCAAGGTTGTTTATCCATTAACCTTCCACAGATTGTACAGCCTACTTGTGATGATAATATGCTAGAAGAAGAGAACAGGTTCATTACCGAAAGCAGTATGGAGAAGCATGGCTCCATATCATTGGCTCTCTTAGTCTTTGTATTGTATTTGAGCATGTGAAAAGCTCCACACATATACACATACAACAGAACTGTAAATTGTTACTGCAATATTTCTAAATTTTAGATGGTGCAAATGTTGAAATAGCGACTGTCATACAGACAGTACATAGGAAGTGACCCTTATAGTGACTCAGTTTGTTGGTCCATCAACCCAGTCAATTCTGACTGGTAGCAGCCCTCCGTAACCCTGTCTAGAGGCCCTCAAGTATTCCCTGGTGGTTTTTCCCACCCAAGTACTAACCAGGCTTCATCCCACTTAGCTTCTGAAATCAGACAGTGGCAGACATCTGTTAGTGACATATGATGCATATGTATCTTTTGGTCATTGCAAAGGTTTGCATCCTCTTCCACCATCAGGAACCACTAAAGCCCTCCCCCAACTCATTTTTGCTGTGACATCTCCCCAACCCAAACAGGCATTCCTGCTAGTGGAGAATGTGCCAGGAGGGGGACAGAGAAGTAGATGGCTATGTTCCTGTAGCTAGATGAAGATTGATGGCATCATCTGGTGAGATCTCAAGAGAACTCTAGCGGATCTTGGCAGAAGATGTCTGTCATTTATATCTGGCTGTTGAAACAGCTAGACACATCTGTGATTCATTGCCACTCTCTACCTGCAATGGAATGGCCGCGAGGGGATTGCTGTTGAAGCACAACAGTATACATCTTGGGGGTTGTTACAAGGAAACTGGAGCAGTGTCCCACATGGAGAAATGTTATGTTATTCTCTGTCATGTTTGTTCTTGGCCTACCTGAGTTCAGGTTGTTTCATACGGCTATTTTAGTGAGTTAATGGGTAGGGTGAGATGTAAGCCAATGATACTGGTTTACACTCTTACCTACTGCTGCAGTAGCCAGTCCCAAAAGCTATGAGACGAGACAGTTTTCCTTACTGCCACCCCCACCCCCACATTTTTTGAAAAATTATTACAGTGTTACCATAGCATCTTTTAAATATCTTCTATGTTTTATGCAAGGGATCAAAGATTAAAGGAAAAAGACCAAATATTGGCCATTAATCATACTCCGCTGGATCAGAATATTTCCCATCAGCAGGCAATTGTATTGCTCCAACAATCCATGGGTTCCTTACATTTGATTGTGGCCAGAGAGCAAAACAGCGAGACCACAACTCCCTTAAGCAATGCTAATTTACCTCAAATGGTAAGTTTAGTTACAATTTTTAAAGAATCATTATAGAAATTTTAAATACCTTATAGTATTTACATGTCTGACAAATTTCACTGAATAATTGAACCCCTTATTCAGGTAAGTAAATCACACTGAACATACAATAAAAACATTCCAAGAGATACAGATGAATAACAACATTTTATATTGTGATTAGGTGAGATGCCTAGAATAGACATGATAGGGCAATTGGCCATATTTAATTTTGTAGCTTTGGACTGCAGGGTTGAACATTTTCATGCTCTTAAACTTTCTGTACCATTATTTAATGTACTTGTAAACATGCAAGTATGTGCTGCTTCGATGCTAATTTCTATTATTACACTATGGTCATTTTTGGGCTATGGGCATTATTTTATTTATAAATCCATTGATAATCATAATAAACATACATTTTCAATCATGGATTGAGAATATTCTTAATTGGCTCACAAATTCAGGTGAACATTGGATTAGTTCAAATGATAATATTCTTTAAAATAATTTCCTTTAGCAACTTCAAAGATAAAATAATAGGAAAAAGCTTGCCATTACATATCATGGCATAGTCAAGTGAAATGATGGGAAAGGTATGATATTTCAGTGTGTGAAATATGAATGTCCTCAGATGACTTTGTAAGTCCTTCTTGGAAGACTCTTGAAAGATTGTTGCTTCATAATGGGATTTTGATTCATAATTAGTTTTGGACAATTGTTACAATTCGTCTCTTTTTTTAAAGTTTAAAAACCCTTCTTTGTGGCCACTTTTGAACAAGGAAAATTATTCAGAATTGCACATGGAAATGTGCATTGGTGCGTGTGCATACCTGTGTGCCTACCTTCAAATTGACTTCTGGTGACCCCATGAATTTCACAGGGTTTTCTTAAGCAAGGAGTACAGAGGTGGCTTTGCCAATTCCTTCCTCTGATATGGATAGCACCTAGTATTTGTTGGCAGCCTCCCATCCAAGTACTCACTAGGGCTGACCCAGCTTAGTTTGCAAGATCAGTTGGGATCCGATGCATTTAGGGCATGGAGAACTTGGCCTTGCTTTATATCTACCTTACTGCTTTGTTAGGTGGCCAAACCTTAACTCCTTGTCTATAACAAAACGAAACAAATATCAATAAATACAATGAAATAAATGTTATCTGAATTGTGTGATTTGTGTTTTCCAGCACCATCCTAAGCTGATGGCATTCATTACTTGTAGCCTTGTGGTAAATAGTAGGCCATGTGCAAGGGATGAAAGTACACAGGGACCTTATTGGAGTGCAAAAGGCCCCAATTTAGTCAATACATGAGTAGAGGCTTGATGTAGCATGACACAGCAGATCAGACAGTTCAGCCCAGGCAGCCTGTTCTATGTGGAGAACCTTAGGATAACAGGAAGTAGAAACCACATGGAGGTAAATTTCCTCAGTCACCTGGGAATTATATAGGAATTTGAGGCCATCAGTCCGAGGTCCCTTAAGGTCCACTCCCTGGACTGGAGATGCCAGGCATGCCAGGCACATCTCCTCCCAGACTGGATCCAGTGCCATCTTAAGACCACCCAAAGTTGTGATACAAAATAAGCAATGTTATATTGACAGAAACACGTGAAAATTACTGTTACAAAAAGGTACTTGTGCAGGCACATGAATGGAGGGAAAGAAAGAGGGAATACAACAAAGTCCAAAAAAAACTGACAACATGCCAGTTCCCCAGACAGACCAGGAAGGGTCTCCAACTCCCCACCCAGATGAACATGCCCCCTGCCTCAGAGTCTTGTATACTAACTGGCTGAATTGTATGCAGGAGCTATGGAAATCACATACAGTCCATAGAACCAGCCAACACATCACCCCAGGAAAACGGAGGCAACTGTAGCTCTTTTCCAGCTGACAGAGCACAAATGGTTTGTGCTTATTAGAGTCATCTCATTTTCTTTGCATTGCAGAGATCTTACATAATATAGTCATGTGTCTTTGTTGGTCCCGATTTTTAATTTTTTTTAATTAAAAAAACCCTAATAATAATTTCTGATATGGATACTTTTGAAAGAAATCTTCTTGACAGAGATATTATATTGTGCATTTTATTCCCTTTTATGATTATGCTAAACTACTGCAACTTATCTTTTTTAGTGCATAATCAATATTGGTTATTGCTCTGAGAATTTCAAAGATTAAAATTGTAACTACTTTTTTAAATTATAGAATCAGCACTGACTAGATTTGTCAAAGAGAAACACAGAAGTTCTAAGTAATGTTTAACTAATCTTCATGGCCTAGAGAACATTCTATTAAATCATAGCAAGTTTGAGTTTGTGATATTGGCTACAGATTTGGATATATTTTGATTTTTAAAAAATACAAAAACAATAGCAACAAATATTTCAACTTCCTGTGACCTGTGCCCTGTATGGAGGCCTTTAATACTGCAGACTTTGTATTGTGCCACAAAGCTACTGAGACAATTATGCTTCTGCAAAAATACAACAGGACTAACTACAACACTTTCTTCCCACTGCCAAGTGGATGGCTTTTTAATTTCAACATATCAGAACAAAACAAAAAAAAAATGTTCTTTCTCTCTCAATTTTTTTACAGTCAGTAGTGCTATAATGCATCATGTGAGTGAAATAACATTTTTTTTTTTACTATGGCAAACAATTCTAAGACAAAAAAAAATTAAGGGGAGAAAATTTGCCCTTCAAAACCTAGGACCGCCTCAGCAAACCAATCCCTGGTTTTAGAAAACCTTTGGAACAGTCAATGAAGGTTCAAGAAATTGCTATAAACAGCCCCCAAAAGAATGAAACAGGTGGACAAGGAGACAACAATAACCAAAAAGTGGACAAAATCCAAGGAGCTACATTATTAGAACACATACTGTTTTAGATACAGTATGGAACAGTCTGGTACATTATAATGCATACCTATAAATTTCTACTCTGATGTGAATCACATGATCATATAGTCATGATCATAAGGCCTTGCCACAGTGCACATTTCTAATTCTTGCTTTCTGTGTCTGGATTATATGAATATTGATGAATTGTTATCTTGAAAGTATGAAATAAAAATTAGAGGATATAAATTAAACTCTGTTTGCCCAATAAACCATTCCTACCCTGTCTAACTCTACCACACCCAGCTCTATCAAGGGCTTTTTCAACTTGCTCCATCTCAGTTTTTCAATAGAATCCAATCAGCCATGATAGAACATCCACACTGTTATGTGGGATAGATAAGAAAACGGGGAAACTCTGAGCATGCCCTGAACAAATGTTCCTAGCTCCAGCTTCAAGAAGTGGAATAATAAAGGCACAAAAATATATAAAATGGACATCTGACCAGACTGTAGCCATCCATCACCAGCAAGACCATGAGCTAGTGATTTGCCCTAGCCCATGACCATATGCCCACAAAGTTCAGGTACCAAGTACATTTCTGCTCTTTCATCTGTAATATTAGACAGGAAACAAACTTATGTTTGGTGCACAAGAACTGATACTAGTAGCAGAGTCTTGAATCTTAGATATCATTTTAAGGGTTAAAAGACAACATTTTCTACTGGATATTCGCAATAAATCAGTATCTGGGATACTGTTTGTACCCTAGTAGTGATAAACCTTAAAATTGTATGATATCTTTAAATTCAGATTCACTAAGGTCCAAAACACACTGCAGAAATAATCCAGTTTGAGACTGCTTTAACTGCCCTGGCTCAATGCTAGGGAATCCTGGGAATGGTAGCTTATTGTGGCACCAGAGCTTTCTAACAGAAGGCTAAACATCTCACAAAACTAGAGTTCTCAGAATTCCCTAGCATTGAGCCAGGGCAGTTAAAGCAGTCTCAAATTGGATTATTTCTGCAATGTGTTATGGACCAAAGTCTTTCTGTGGCACTCCAAATAAAATTCTCAGTGTATAATTATGCTTATTCATATGAACTCTGCTTTTCCTAAATTGTGCTGATCCTGCCACCATCGTAATATATCATGTACATCAAATACTATATATGGTTTGCACACTAAATATGACCCACCAATCTGTTCTTTGTAATCTTATTGTTGTTATATTCTATATTACCTTATAATTACTGTCATAATTCCTTTTTCATTTTTTTCTGCAATCCTGCTTGTTCCATATGATCTGGCCACCAAGATAAGCATTTAAGAGTGGCCTTATTGTGGTAGAAATTCCTGTTTCATTATATGGACCATAAACTCTACATGTTGTGTGTAATTGATTACTGCCAAATGTACCATAATAAACATATGTTAATTATTTTTCCTGTTTTCCAGATCAGTTGGGGTCACATTGAGGAAGTTGAACTCATTAATGATGGCTCCGGGTTAGGCTTTGGAATTGTAGGAGGAAAATCAGTTGGTGTAGTTGTAAGGACTATTGTTCCTGGAGGACTAGCAGATAAGGTAATTTGATTATACTATGTTAATTCTTCTCTTTTTTAAAAATGGATTTGCTGGCAATTCTAAAACAAATTTGGAGTACTATATATTTTAAAAATTACAATTATTAATGCAGGTCACTGGAACTTTGCTTAGTTATCTTGGTCTAGTCTAACCCAGCCTCACTAAACTGGAAGCAGTACAGGAGGAACATAGGAGTTGAGTTACACCTACATCTTTCCACGCTCCTCTTCTGCTGTGGCTAGCAAGTGCGTGTACTTTCCATCTGAATCGATGCAATGTGTATGGCATATATTCACAAGCCCAGAGGGGTCAGAAACAGCTGGAATGAAGAACTGTGGTTCAGGCAAAACAGGGTATACTAAAATTCCACCTACTATGCACTCCAGTTCTCCATTTTCTGGTAACCTAGCTGCATGGTGCTTAGAGTGACCAAGTAGTTATGGTAGAATCATGAAATTGCATAAAATGGTCAAAGATGACTTGTGTTATCCAAGGGCATTGTCCTGCCCTGTATAAAGGCTGGGCAATTTAAATACTGTCTATGTTCTGACACCAGTGTCTGAAATATGCCTTTTCTTTTATCAGAGAGGGGCATACTAAATATGTGGGTAACTTTCTGTGCTACAATTAAATAATGTTTTAATCATTATACTTAAGGATAGGCGAGTTGCAACACAAAGGCTGAATTTATAATACCAAGCCATGTTTTTTTTTCACTTTGTGAACTTACATGCATACTTCCCCCTTCTCTTTTTCTTCCCTCTCTCCATTGATTTCATACCAGAATTTTATCCCAAGTTACAGCTGAACTATGTTTTGAATTGTGAGTTTCCAGATAGTGTGCTGGAGCAGAGCTCAAGGCATATGAGTACAACCTAAAATAAAAAAGACAGCTATATTATCATAGTTGTAGATCTTCAGGCAAGGATCAGATTGTTATACAAGTTGTGGGCTGAAATATTTGCCTGTGTGCTCCTGATAATAATTTAAAGACTGCCCTGATAATGTGGATGACTTTTCATACAAATGCTGAGTTTCTTTGCTGCTATATATCTCATCTGGCATTAAAGGAAGCTATACTTTCTCAATAAAATATGTTACATAAAATAGGCGTCTTTAACCTTGTGGATATAGATAGATCTATTTAATTTTATTAATATCCAGTTCATAATATAAATGAAAGTTGGAAAGTTAGAGAGAGCTGAAATTCTAATATTGGCTCTTCTGCCACTACTACAAAACTGTCTGATATAATGAATGTTTTTCCTCTTGTGTCTTTGGAACACCTGTTTTGCTGTAAGGAACAAAATGTTTTGGCTTCCAAAACCATATGTCACACTCTCTTAATTTACAACTGTCTTGAGTGACCAAGAATGAGGGTAAAGTAAAAAAAAAAAGATGGGAAATGTAGAAATAAAATGTTAAGAGACAATAACTCAAAAGCCAGTTTAGACACTGTTTTCTGCAGGGCTTACTTGTGTGAATAAGCACAGACACAAACAGTTTCTTCGTATGTCCAGTTGAATGTTAGAAGTGTTGTTCTTAAAAGAGCATCTACTTCGGTGCCAACATTTTTTGTTTCACATGCACATCAATCTCACAGATGTAGCTGCTTTAGTCTGATGTGAAGAGTTCTTCCAGTGCTAGAGAGCTCATGTATGTATAGACCTTCATGAGCAGATTGCACAGATGAACTCTGAAATGTAACTTCTACACCAAGTCAGAATCACAATCCTGGAAGAAAGCAGAAAGTTAGCTTGTGAAGGGAAAGCATGTCTGATTGTTATGTTAGATTCTAAATTCATGTCAATGGTTTTGTTAATTATTTGTGGAGCCAGGCTTGATTTATCATGTATGGCTGAGATCTACATACATAAATATTTGAGGATTTGCTTCTTCCCCCAAGTGTAATCTTGTTTTGTAGTAAAAGCCTGAAAAGTTCACTGGGTTATATGCAAGCAACCATCATGAGAGTAGTCCTATTGCCATGAATAGGGCTTCATTTTTTCACAACTTCATTCCCAGTGGTCTGTTTTGTTTTTCAATCCCTCTTGCATTAGAACTGGATCAAAATACATACAATTGCTTTTTTACTTAATGGAGAAATTCTTAAGAGGAAGGTGCAATTCTAGGGTGATTTTCTTCAGCAGCTTAAAAAAAAAGCCAAAAGCCAAAAATTTGATATTTTATGTTGTAAATTAAGTGGGGTCTTGTATTCCAAATCAGTTCTAGATGAAGTATTTGATACATTTTTTAAAAAAAAGATAGTTCATCTTTACTCTCCAGTAACTGTGGGTACAGCATCGTTTTGAATTGATGGTATGTTATCCAATTTTAATTTGGCAGAATATTAAGTTTATTGCAGTTGTTGATTTATAATTTTTAAACTATTTCATATTTGAAGGATGGTAGACTCAGAACTGGTGATCACATCTTGGAAATTGGTGGAACTAATGTACAAGGAATGAGTAGTGAACAGGTTGCTCAAGTCTTGAGAAACTGTGGAAACTGTGTTAAGATGGTGGTTGCCAGAGATCCCACATGTGAAATAAATGTAACACCACCAACACCTGCTGCTCAACCTGTTGGTGCCTTGGCCTTTTTCCAAGGTGAACAATTGAACACAGTGAGTATTTTAATACTTTGCAATTTGGTATACAACTGCTTCCAGTGCAAGTAGCACAGTTGAAATTTTTATAAATAATACAGGATTATAAAATGAATGACCTCTTTGGGCGCATCTCTCCCTGAGCTTGGATGGTCACTTTTTGAAAAGTAGTTAAAAATACCTAGGCACCACCAGACCCCCTCCACTGTTGCTGCAGTAGTCAGTTATATTTGCAATTTTAAAAAGTTAGTATTTTTTGTTACCCATTTCTCAAAAGTAATTTAAAATTTGGCCATTTTAGTTGTTTTTAAAAATCTGAGTGCTGCAAGTTAATGATCTCTATACAAGATGCACTCTCCTCCTGTATGCCTTGTTGTTGTCTCAGCACTACAACTGAGCACAAAGATACGAGATGCAAGCCAGAATTTGAACCATGTGATATTCCTCCTCTACCATCTAGAGAGCCTCCAACCTATACAATGGTAGAAGTAATTTAAAAATGACAATTACTCCAAAGAAAGAATAAAGTTATCCCATATTAAGTTATACTTTCCTTGTTGAGGAAGGAATTAGTTCTCAATAACTAGTTACATCTATATTTTATCATGGTTGAGCTCACTATAGAAAATCAGACTCTGCTATCCTAAATTAGGAGATACAGATTCTATACTGCTAATATCCCTCTTCATTTTCTATATCTGTTCCATGACAATCTGTGACATCATGAGAGATGGCTAATTTGGCTGTGGATCTCCAATTATGAAATGCCATTCTCTGAGACATAGACCTGATACTAGTGTTCCAGATGCCAGTCATGTCAAGCATGATCTCTGTCATGTCAAACACAATGTGCTTGCATGTTATTTGTTGATCATTTTTTTTAATCTTGTAGTTTCCATCTTTATTTGTTGATTGAATATTTGGATTTTTGTTAACTTTGTACAGTGTGCTCTTGCTATCCACTGGGGATTGGTTCCAGGAACTCCCATGAATACCAAAATCCATGGAAGTTCTAATCCTGTTAAATACAGTGGATGGTAAAATTGTGACCCTTATATAAAATGGCAAAATAATGGTTTGTTTTTTGGAATTTATATATTTTAAAAAATATTTTCAAGCTGTGGATGTTTGAATCTGTGGATAACAAATCTGTGGATGTGGAGGGCCAACTGTAAACCACTGTAAAATTTGTTTTGAGAACCACAGTATAAACACGCACATATATAATGAATTTTTATGCTAGCATAGGTATTTCAACCCATTATACTAGTGGCCACTGTAATTTGGGACACTTCTAATGATTAATTTATGTTTTCCTTTGTATATGTTTCAATTTCTGCTCTATTAAGGTTTGGAGATGATGGTCAAACTTTAAAATCAAGTTCAGGAAAAATGATAAGAAAAAAATGAAATTAAAGATTCAAATGAAGCCTGACACATATTTGTTAGAGTTAGTAGATGATGAATTTGATAGTACAGTTGGCCCTTCTTATACACGGATTTTTTATACACGGATTCAAGCATACACGGTTTGAAAATGTTCAAAAAAAGTATACATTTCAAATATCAAACCTTGATTTTCCATTTTTATAAGGGACACCATTTTGTTATGTCATTATATTTAATGAGATTTGAGCATACACGGATTTTGTTATACACGGTGGATCTTGGAACCAAACCCCAGCGTATAACAAGGGTCCACTGTAGCAGCCTGGATTATATATGCCCAATACTGGAAGAATAATACAATACCAGTAGTGCAGGATTGGATAATGAAATTAACAGATATTTCCAAAATGGACAAATTAACTAGTCTTCTGAATGGGAAAAGTTAGGCAAATTTGTGCATGACTGAGACTATGTACCTAAGTAATATATAGGGAGACCTTGGTGTTGTAGGTTTTACAATTTTAAAAATGTAAAAGAGATTAGTATATGTATTGTAGTTACATACATGTCTTTTAAAAATTATGATAGAATCAAACATAAAAATGTGAAAAGGGACAGTACGATTGCATAATCCAATCACAAATATCAGATAGGGTGAAAGTCAGTGTTTGAGAAACATTTGTGAATGTTTCTTTTTTTAAACAATAAATAAATAAATAAATAAATAAATAAAATCAAGTCAGTGAGTTAAAATGAAATCCACATAGCTGTTAATAAAACTCATATTGAATTCCTTAATCCAAACTTCCCAATGCAGTCCAAAGGAAAATTCCTAAGTGTCAAGCTCTTCATTTAGAAATCCATCCATCAATAAATATGGGAACTTGATATGGATCTTTCTTTTTCTGTTTCAAATGTTCAGGAACAGATGCAAAAATGTGTTGTAGTTCTTTCAGTTTACGCTAATAACGTCTTCTGGTAAAATGTGTCTTTAAAATGTTATTTCAGTTTTGGCTGTACTAAACTGTTTTGTTCAAACTAAAACATTTCTCTGTTTTGAATAATTAAAATTAGTGCTACTGAAACTTTGTTTACTTTAAGGTAAGTACACTTCATTTACCTTTTGTTTCCTGTTGAAGTTGACAAACACCTGGACAACTTCAACAGGGAGAAAGAAACACTAAAAGTAAACAAAGTTTGGCTAATAGTCCCGAAGAACCCCAAAATCAAGATTTAGTTCATGGAAATGAACACCACTCAGGGTCAGAGGGTTTCCCCGCAGACAGTGAATAGCTAATTAAATAGACACGCATCCACCTCACATATCCTCCCACCCTGAGGCCTTGCCATTCAACAACAGACCAACCACAGATGAACATGTAAATCACTTCCTCCCAACCAAGGTCATGTAAGTATTTATATATAACCCACAATCCTCCATGCCATCACCCTCTGACGAGGCCAGCCAGAGATGCAGGCGAAACGTCAGGAATAAACTCTTCCAGAATGTGGCCGCACAGCCCGGAAAACCCACAGATAACTATGGATGCTGGCTGTGAAAGCTTTCGCCTTCACAAGGTGCAGGGATTTGGATTTTTGAAACATGGTTTTGCAAAGAGAGCAGAGCCACCCCTCCCACTAGGCTTCATGAAATAGGCAGTCCCTGCAGGCTGATGATTTGAAGTGGCATGAAAAGGCTGAAAATTCATATTATTAACTGTAACAGTAACAACAACAATGATATTTTTACTGCCAGGGAAGAGGCAAGGTGCTTGTGAGCTCTTCTGTCTCAGCTGCCATAACAATTTGAGAAGCCTTGGCTACTGTCACCTTGCATTGGGACCTGGGGTGATATTTTCTGCTCTGCACAACACCAAAATAGCTTGGGGCTGGCCATGGTTCACTACAATTTATGTTACTATAACTTGATTCCAGGTTTGTGTAGGTCTAGGGGTGCCTAAAGACATGGCTGGGTACTAAAATTACAACTCTATACCCAAGCTACTTCAGCTATCCTGCAAAACTGCTTGACATCATTTATTGAATCTTCTTTGTACTAATTTGGTTGTTTTTAGCCTACAATATTAACAAATTGAACTTGATGTTCTTCATATGCTTTTTAATATAACCCTGTATTACCTGTGACCATTGGTCATCTTGGCTGATATAAACTGTAGTCCAGGGGTTGGCAACCTGCGGCCCGCCGAGCCGTTGGGACCGGCCCCTTCTCAGTCCTGCCGCCAATTGCCGCCACCAAAGGCCTCGTGGGGCCTTTGGCCTCTCGTGGAAGTGTGCGGGGCCTTTGGTGGCGGGCAAGGGGGGGGCAAAGGGAGGAGGAGGAGGAGGAGGAGGAGGGAGGAAGGTGGAGGAGGAGGAAGAAGAAGAAGAAGAGGAACAGGAGGAGGATGGTGATGGTGATATTGATATGAGCCAGCTTCAGAGGCACGGCCAATGTAAGTTGCTGTGATTTTTACAAACTCATGCGCAGTGAAGAAAAATCACAGTCCCTTGACCAAGCACACACTTCTGAGAAGTACATTTGAACCCAAGGGCAAATCACTTCTTGTGAGACCACCTTGACATGTTAAATATGCATAGCCATGTGAACCCATGTTCAGTGTGAAACCCAAAGAGTTTGGTTATGCAATAAGCCTCTGAAATATGCAAGAGATTGCCATGTTAAGTAAAGCCATGTTCAATGCTGAAATGTGCTGTTTGGAATGGGGGGGGGGGTTTGGCCAGAAAGGGAAGTCCATTTCTGCCATCTGTCTAGGAATAATGCCCAAATGTCCTCCATTTTGATCATGCCTAAGAAACATGCATTTATATTAACATTTTTTAAAAATCATCAAGTTTTTTTTGCATGTCCTGCAATTTTAAAAAATGTGTCCTACATTTGAAAATGTTGTCCTATATTATTTAATTATTTAATTATTTATTTTTGGGCTTCGTCCCCCCCCCCATTGTCTGGGGGACACCAACCCGGCCCCCGACTCAAAAAGGTTGCCTACCCCTGCTGTAGTCCAATGTGGCTCTAGAGACAAGATATATTATTTTATTTTATTGTGAGTATTTATACCCCATTCTTCAGCCACAGAGGCTCTCAGAGCAGATAATAGATTGCTAATTTGACTGTTTCCTGCCCTCAGGTTTACAATCTAAACAAGCATGACATAAAAGAAGAAGGGAATGGCAGTGGGGAAAGGGATTAGGTCCATCAGATACTGCCAGTTCTTTCCTCCCTCCAAGGCCAGTTGGAATGGAGGGAGGGTCCTCCATCTGCTTCTGACTACTAGACTACTAAATTGACTATTTGAACTGCATTATCAATCTATTCTAAAAGGTTAGCCAAATAGTGTCAGTGGCCTGTAAATAAAAACTTGCAATGGCCAGAATCCTCTTGCTCAGTTAGGAATGCATAACCTAGAGTTATGTGTTCATGACTGCTTCATATTCATGATCCTTACATAGGCTCGAAACAGATGGGCCAAATAAAGCACCTTCTAGTTGCTTTGGGGGTGTGGCTTTCAAATGAGATATGCTCCAAAACCACCCAGAAACTGCACTGAGCAGCCCAAATCCAGACGTAAAAAGAGTGGCAAAAAGCTGTTCTTGCTGTGGGTTCGGCAGTGGGCTGCCTCAGGACTACAGCAATAGGGGAGGGAGCGGCCTCTGACCATTCCTTTTGCCCTGCCTGCATGACTCCATTATCCCTAGGTTAGGGGATATGTAAGTACCATGATAATCCCAATTGGAGATTCTCTCCAATCCCCATTTAATGAGCAGCAGCCATTGCAGTTAATAGGGTCTGTTCCCCTGTCGACCAGGAAGCAGCTGGCTGAAGGTTGTACTCACCCCCTCAAATGAGCAATCTCCAGCACAAGGCGGAATTAAGATGGGGGGTCCTACTTCTGTCTGTTGCACCAGAGATCAGTCAAGGATAGTGCTGGGAATGTCAGCTACTTCCCAATCAGCGGGGAACAGATACCCATGAGTCAGAATGGCTACTGCCAGGTAAGAGGAGATTGGGGGAACTGGGACAGGATTCATTAGGTAGTACCATAACTATGGTGCTTATACATTAATAACTCCCCAACAGGGGTTCAGTTGGTGTTGTTCAAGTAGTTTCTGATTTATAGCAATCCTAAGGCAAACCTATCATAGAGTTTTCTTGGTAAGAGTTATTGGGGAGGGGGGTTGCCTTTGTCTTCCTCTGAGGCTGAGAAAGTGTGGTTTGGCCAAGGTCACCCAGTGGGTTTCGATTGCTGAAATGCTATTTGAACCCTGATTTCTAGTCCAATGTTCAAACCACTTCGCCATGCTGTTGTCTATTATCCTGACCATTATTTTAATATTTTAGCTATTATCTTTAATTACATACTGCATATTCTGTTCTAATCTATTTGTTCATCTTCATTCATCTTGTTCCTGATATAAACTAAACAGCAATTCCTTTTGTTGCTTATCTTGTCTTTGCATGTTTCTATGGAGCAATCTATAGGTATAGCAATCTATAGGTAACTTTCTGAGGTGATTAAAAATGTTTTATCGTCTCTGTTTCAGTTTCATTCAAGGAAACCATATCTTTGAAACTACCCTTGATCACTCCCCTTCTTTGGCAACCTACAGTGGGCATATACTTCTGTAGTGCCAACAGTAAGCCTTTAGAACCAATTGTTTCAGTGCTAAAGACACCAAACTATGGCCCCAAAATAGCAATTTACCCTTAGTTTACCCTGAAGCCTTCAGTCAGGTGATGAAGTATATGAGTTCAAGTTAGAGGCCACGTAAGTGTTCAATACAAATATATCATCAACTGAGGCTTCAGAACTATTGGTTGTCCCAGATATAGTAGACTCATTCAACCAATTGACTGTTGAATGGTAAATCAATACTTACATAAACCCCACTGATTTCAACAGAACTGTTCCAGAAGGAACTGGTAATAAGATTTAGTTTTAAATTTTAACATAAAACTGAATCTATGCTATGCTTTTCTTTCTCAGGAAAATGAGATTCATGAAGTTCAGCTGACTAAAAAGGATGGACAGAGCCTTGGTATAACAATTGTTGGCTATTCAGGAATTTCTGAAACAGGTGAGCTATGTGCACCTGATCAGAGAAAGAAGAAAGTATGTGGGAAAGTTTATGGAATAAATCTTGCTTGATGTAGAGAATTCAGTTGTTAAAATGGGGTGGTGGGAATGTTCTTTATCTATGCTTATGAACTTAGCCTACTTTTGTTTGTACAGCAGTTAAGTATCTGTATGTGATTAACATGTGTACAAAATCAATGGAGTCCTGCAGCCTAAAGACTAGAACTTAAATCCAGTTGTTAATCTCAACTAGAGAAGACCTGCTGAATCAATGGAACGTGTTTAAATGTTGATTTACCAAGTCTCCACTGATTCAGTGGGTCTACATTAGAATGCTCTCCAACTGAAGCAATTTGGCAGGCAGAATCCACTTTTTCAGTTGCTTTTAAAATGTCTGTTTCTTTTTCCTCTTTGCCACTTCATCCTTGGCTGATTTAAATGAGTTAATTTGCTGCAAAGGAGGTTTAAAGTGCAAAAGTAGTTAGTACTCAATTAATTTACCAGGGGAGAGGACAGGAGAGGGCAGATTTTTGTCTTTTCCTTTTTGTTGTTGTTGGTGTGCCTTCAATTCATTTCCTACTCATGACAACCCTAAGACAAATCTATCATGGGGTTTTCTTGGAAAGATTTATTCACAGGAGGTTTCCCATTGCCTTCCCTTGAGCCTGAGAGAGTGTGACTTGTCCAAGGTGGCCCAGTGAGTTTTGTGGCAGAGCAAGGAATCAAACCCTGGTCTCCAGAGTTGTACTCCAGCACTTAAACCACTACATTACACTGACTCTTGACTTTCCTGTAGACCCATTTTAAAACCAATAGCTGCAGTCTCTCCTAGCTTGTATCTTTTTCCTCATTAATAACTTTTGCCATCTTGACCACACTTTGATGCTGCTTGGCCACTTGTGTCCTGGATTTTCATCTGTGAAATGTTGGAGATTGTGCTTTAGTTGGGACTAACAACTTAGACCTAGGTGGCCATTCAAGATAACCATCCTGTGTACAGAGTATCCTCATTTGGAAATGTTCTGGAAATGTTTACTGAATCCATTAAGAAACAAAAAAAACGTCAAGGTGAAAAATTAGCAGTTAATGATGGGTTATATTTTTTCATTCTGGCACTGAAAAATGTAACTGTAAATAATCATCTTAGACATGATGATTTATATCAAAAGAACACAGAAGAAGTTGAAGTGACAACAAAGAAAGGAATCCCACTACAAAATCCTAAGGAATCATAACAGATTGAGGAAATGATAGGAATTACATAGTAAGAAAAAAATGTTTTGTGCTGACTATGTGGGAAGCAAATTAGAAAGACATGCCTGTTCAACAAGGCAGAGCATGGAACATAAATTTAAAGCATGCCTAAGCACGGGAAATAATGAGACCTCCACCTTGAGTGTAATGCAATTCAAGTACAAGAATGCAAAGAGTGGAGAGCGGGAGTAAGCCCAAGAGTGTGATGAGAGTGACATGAACAAATGAAAAGAAGAGAGAGACAAAAAGCCAAACTATGAAAAAAGAGCAGGCTTAAAGTCGAACCAGGGGTTGATTTTCAGGATCAAATGGATTGTAATGTTGTCAGTATTTTAAAATATAAAGTACTGTATACTTCAATTTAATGTTTGAAATGCAGTTTTATCATTATATGATGTGGTAAATGGATTCAGTAAGGAATCTTATGAGATTCTTGATATATTATGTATCCTTCACTTCAAAATTTTTTGGAGGTGAGAGTAAAACAAACCCTAAATCTTTTTAATTCCTATGAATGAAATAGTTGTTCACTGAGCCTTCATTACACCCTTTAAATGGTATGTGGGGCACCTTTCTGAATCTAGAAATTGTTGCAAGGTTCAATAATAGTAATAACAATAATAATGAACCAGTGTGGTATACTGACTGGAATGTTGTACTTGCTCTCATGGAGGCCAGGGTTTGAATCCCTGCTCTGTCATGGAAACCCATTGGGTGACCTTGGGAATATCACACTCTCTCTGCCCAAGAGAAAGACAAAGGCAACTATCCTTTGAATGGCTCTTACCAAGAAACCGTATTATAGGTTTACCATAAATTGGAGTCAACTTGAAGGAACATAATAACAACAGCAGCAGCAAATAAAAAATAGGGTGGGGGCCATTCTAGGGCTACGTGGCTTTCCAAGTTCCCAAGAAGGACCAGTGTGATTCCTCCAACCTGTGACAGTTAATATTTATTCAGAGTGAGGTTTGACATGGCTTTTGTCTTGCCCAAGGTCACCCAAAGGATTCCCATGACTGACCAGGGATTCAAACCCTGGAATCCTAGAGTCCAGCACTCAGGCATCTACACACTGTTTTTCATCCTGCTGGCAGTTGCCAACTCTTATTCTTTAACACGAGCTCCTGTTATCTTGTAGATCGACTAGTTTCTGGAATTGTTCAAACCTGATGTTTTCCAAATACATTAATAGTGCTCTTTTTTTCCTGTTTAAAGCGGAATCTTCAGGGATTTTTTGTCAAAAACATAATACCTGGCAGCGCTGCGGAACACAGTGGCCAAATAAAAGTCAATGACAAAATTATTGCTGTAAGTTGAATCTTTTTTTGAGTCCTGCAACTTTTTACGTGGCTATAAAAAATCATTGGTGAAGACTGGAACATTTTAAGAATAAAATAAATTATTCCAGGTTATCTAGTTGGTTGGAATGTCCTTCAGATGCAAGCACATGGGAATACGTTTCCCATAATCTAAATCCTCTTCCCAGTATTGTGCTTTATTCAAGATGCATGAAGTCAAGACCATCCATATGTTTATACCAATCACACACAGCTTATGCTCACATGAAGTTGCATCATAGAAAGAGGATTCCAGGTGGTTGCAGCTGCATATAAAGAGCATGACCATTGACCACAATTTAACCCCCTTTAATATTGTGTGATGTTAAATTGTATTGGCTTGAATCCTAATTTCCCTGCTGTGAGTAGAAAAGAATTCACGTTCAAGCACCTTTCTTGATTCCTACTTCTCTCTGCAGTCCCCTGCTTGCACCATAAGTCTAATTCTGGGGGTTGGAGGACTCTTGGAAATGGTGTGTGGTATGGTGTGTTTTGCTACAGCTGGAAGGGAATGCTGAAAGCTCCCAGAAGAACAGAAGAACAATTTAAGATTCAGCTCTTTGTCTGTTTCTCTACTTTTTATTTTGAATTCCTGAACTCTTTGTTGCAAGGTTTCTATGTTATCTGGACATTCTCTATCCAACTTTTGCAACATACCATACTCAGTTTGGCTTCAGCTTTAAATACTTGGTTTAGCCTGATTGCCTTTTTCATGACAAAGTTGACAAGGGGTTTATGTGGTATTGTTGTAGTCTTTAGCAGTAACAACATGGTGTAGGACAGGTTCAGTTCCAGTTTAATTGCTGCATTCAAAGATGTTTTTAAAGTATCTTCAGAGATAAAGAATTATATCAAAATAAGCATTATAGGTTGATGTTCTTATTCAAGCAATCTAGTTTGTATCACAGATCATCATTCTGAAAACATTGCATTGTATTATATGCATTAGGTTGATGGAATTAATATTCAGAACTATACTAATCAAGAAGTTGTGGAAGCATTGCGCAATACGGGACCAATTGTACATCTAACATTACTTCGGAAAAAAACCACCGTATGCTGCTTTCACTTCACAAAGAGGACTAGATACGGGTAAATGTCTGCTTTCACATACATAAGTTCTCGTCTATCATAGGCAAACAGCTTGAAGTGTATTTGGCTGAGCACTTTGATATTTTGCATTAAAAACTGGGGTGCACTTTGACTTGTTTAAAAAACTAGCTAATTTTATGGAACCAATAGTTCTAGCCATAGTAAACTGCAAACATGCATCATACCATGAATACATAAGAAAAGGATATATGTGGGGCTTACCTGGGGGAATTTACAAATATTACAAATTATGGCAGCAAACTGTTATAGCCACTTAGGTCCAAAGCACACTATGGAAATAATCCAGTTTGAGACCACTTTAACTGCCCTGGGTCAGTGCTAGGAAATTCTGGAAACTGTAGTTTTGTGTAAACATTTAGCTTTTTCTGCCAGAGAGCTCTGGTGCCACAACAACCTACAATTCTTAGGATTCTGTTGCACTGAGCCAGGGCAGTTAAAGCAGTCTGAAACTGGATTATTTCTGCAGTGTGTTTTGGACCTCAGTCCATAATGCACCTGTACTGTATGGGTATCTTTTAGTTTCTGAGGACTAAAAACTAACACATAAATGACAGAGCTCTCAAAATGGTATAATATTCCCCAATGCTGAATGTAAGGTACATACTTTAAATGCCATAAGCAGCCTCATCTTACTTACATCACAGAGCAAAATATAGTACCTTTAACAAGTAGATGACACCTTCCTCTAATCTGTTTTGGGAAGTGGCTTTGTAGAAAATGATATAATCTTATATTAGAGGTGTTAAATAACATGGGACATTAGATGGAACCTTGCAGGTCACCATGACATAAATGCTTTAAAAACTATTATTATTATTATTATTATTAGTAGTAGTAGTAGTAGTAGTAGAATATATCCCACTTTTCTCCCAAAATTGGGACCCAGTTTTGCAATGCACAATTTTATATATTGTTTATTCTTCTCAGTTGTATAGGGATTTCTCATATGATCTTGAATTGTCCTACCCTTTTAATACATTTATAGGCAGAATGGAGAAGCCCATCTTTTTAGTTGTCTTAAATTCTGATTAAGGACAAAGGCTTGTTAATAATACATTTGGAGAGGAATAATCCAGGCTAAGTGATCATATGAAAAGCTGAATACCATATCCTAACCTCATAGTTGCTCTGGAGTGAGAGTAAACATTCTGTAACTGCATCACTGATAGAATGCTTTCTGGAACACAGTTCAGCCAGATGTAACAACCTTAACCTTGGCTGGTGTTGTGGAGACTGAAACAAATTTAGATAGTGATGAAGAGCCTCAAGAACAAAAAGACAACTCTGAAAATGAACGCAAGCAAAAGCTACAAACAGTTGGTAAGTCAGATGTCACGGCAAGAGACAATGTTTAATACTGTAATTTTGCAGTATTGTTAGCATGTGAATGAAATTTAGCTTCACACAAGTTGTAATACTGTGAAGCAAGACATTAAACAATTCACTTTTCTAGTGGCTTTGGAAATTCTTTTGAAATATAGACAAATAATAGGATATCTGGCACACAATATATGTGGACCAGGTAGATTTTATTTAGAAATGTTGGCAGGTACTGTTTGTTTTTCACAATTAAATTTAAATGGAATGCTGTATTTGGGAAATATGTTTTCAGGTCTAATTGGCAGCTAGGCATTTATGTTCCTGTGGCAACAAGCATAGTTTACTTACTTAAGCCAGGATTGGAAGATCCTGTGCTCCTTCAGATGGTAGCCAGTTTAATCAATGGAGAATTATAACAGGAGCAGTTGTTCATCAAGTTCAGGTCCCTCTGACCTAAAACTGTCTGCAAGTACATTGTGACCATTTGGGACTAGAAGAGAGCTTGGAAATAGGTTAAAAATAACACTAAAATTTTCTCACATGGAACCAAGACTACTGAAGCAGTCCAATGAAGGGGAACAGAGGGTCACAAATATCTTGCAACACTTGCTGCTGGATACCAATTTTAAAGGCTACGGCTGCTTGAGGCAAGAATCCTCCTCATGTTCTTTCATGATGAAAAGCATGTGAATTAAGTTCCTTCACCAGTCAGTGCCTCTGGAAGTTCCCCAGGCCAGCATATTGTGAACCTAAGTGCCTCCACCACACTAACTGTGACTAGAAAAATGCCAAAATCAAGCAACCTGAAGAGGTATAGCAAGTAGCAGGCAAGAAAATGGTGTCCAAGGACAATAGGGTTGACAAAAAACAAACAAAAATCCAATTTGGCCCCAAGTGGTGACTGGATATACCTAAGCTATAACTAGAGAAGAAAGATTGCCATATATTGGTAGGTATGACCCAGCAGTCTTTTCTACACCATTCAGCAGGGGAGTCTCTCTTTAAAAGCAACACAATGACTGGTGGCAGTATTATATTTTGAGTGTAACAGTATCAAGTAAAATGTTACTTGTGTCTTCTAAATGTTAGTTTTGGGCAGTCAATTTGGAGGACATTTTGCTGTTTTTCTGTTTTCTATATACTGTACAATTTTTACTTGATACTGTAGCATCATCCATAACAATTCCCCCTTTTTTCTATGATGTACTGTAACAAGTTATGTTCAAGCAACAAGTAACATGACAAACTTCTCCCCCCCAATCGTAATGAATAACAAGAATCAATTACTTTCAAGAAGAATAGTTCCAAGCTCTGGCTAGAGGACAATAATTTAATTGCAAGCCTTGGAGAAAAACCATCATTGTCTCACAATTTCAGATCCTTTAAATTGAGATGAAGAAGTTTACGTAGGCTTTTAAAAAGCAAATAAGTTGGTTTACCGTGGAGCAGTGGCTTGGTTTGAACAGATGCTAAGGGTTATGTTTCGTGGCTTTTGTTTAAAAAGCAAAGCAATCCGATACATTTCCTGCAATGAGCATGTCCTTGTACCTGTTTCAGAGGCTCAGCACAAGAATGTCTGGAAGAAAAATGACTGTTTATTTCACATTAATGCTTTTGTCCTACACATAGTTTCTTTGAAGTCGGTTTTATTTATTTTGATAGAGTGAATGTTTGTGTAAGTGTGTTTTGGGTTGTAGCCTTATTTTGTCAAGGTTTTGTCATGATTCAATTGTTGCTATTATGCTTTCAAGTTGATGGGAAAGGGGATTACTCACCCCACACTGGTGGTGCCTAACTGGTTCTAACTGGCAGCCTGGTAGCTGCCAATCAACACAGATCTCCTTTAGAAAGGCCAAGATTGCTGTGGAAACTTACATATGTAGTTGTATTTCTACACTGTACTTCAGTAGTCCAAAGCGTGCTTGTAAAGAAGTCTTGGCCAATATTTGAATCCTTGTCAACCTCCTCTGACTCAGTGCTTAGAAAACCTCTGCTTTGGGAAGAAATTGGTAGGGCAACAATATTAGAGGACAGTGTTGATGAGCATAGAGAGATGGGCTTGTCATCTGTTTTCTCAAAGCTGGTGAGAGATGTTAGAACCAGAAATAGAAATAGAGGGACCTGTTGAAACTAAAATGCCAATTAGGTCCCGCATCTACTCTGGCAGCAACATCACAAGCCATAATAACATCATCTACCATATCAGTGTTGCTTTTACTTGCTTATCCTCCAATACAGTATATGGCATCCTCCTTCAACAAAGCCCCCCTATACTCTACATTGAAGAAACAGGACAGTTTGTATGCAAGGGGATAAATATGCACAAGTTTGACATTAGAAATGCCAACACCCTGGTGCCAGTTGCAGAACACTTCAGCCTTCCTGGACGTTTGTTCTCTGACCTATCAGCAGGTGTTTTGGCAGGGGAAAAAACACAGTTATACAGATAAAATAATTCATCTCAGAAAATTTTCCTAACTCAATGGATCTGACTTTCAGTTAAGCAAAATGCATTTCTTTGATATCTCAAGGCTTAAGCCAACTTCTTTTACATAACAACTCTTGGAAGCATTAGAGGCAGTGTCACGATTTGTGTCATTCTGTGTCTCATTACACACTGATCCCACACTCACAGCAATGTAACTGCTTAAAAAGCATTAATTTTATACTAAATCAGTGTGTGTGAAGAACTGGGTTGAAATCTATGAAAGCTCATGCTAAAATAAATCAGTCAATCCCAAAGCTGCTGCTAGATTCCTTCCCCTTCTCCTTTTTAAGTTGAAATAGACTAACCCAGCTATTTTCTTAAAAACATTTTGGGTGAGGAGTGAGATAAAAAATGCTTTAAATAAATAAATAAAAATCTCCATATGTAAGCAACAGAAAGCTGCTTTTGTGAGGAGGTGAGGGCGGAAGTGTCTTTTGCTTGATGAGCTATTTCACTGCCAAGTTGCATCTGTTGCCTTTTTATTTCATAAGATGCATTATGCTGCAGCTTTTAAAATGCTAACATTCTCTTTTCATTTCCTGTGCTGCAGTTGACAAATTATAATGACTTTGAGTTATGTCACTTTTCACCATATCTGTGCATTCACAGAATAATGACTTTAAAAGAAAGCAAGTAGCAATGTACATCCATAATTTTGGTGTTTTCTGAAATTCTGTCTTATTGCAGAAAGGCAAAAACCCATTTAAGATATAAGAACGTAAAAGAGTGTTTTCATACTGTTGAATACATTGATCTGCCTCTCTTGCTTGAGAGCTAAAGCATTGTCTATAAATGTTCACCCTGGAGCAGAATTTAATGGCCAAATTAAATTCCAAAAATAGGTACTTATATTGGAAATGCTGACAGGCACTTAATTATAATAGAACTAAAGTAAAACACCACTAATTCAATGCCTTGTCTAAACTCTGGAAATGCCTTTCAGAGTTAATGTAAAAAGCATGTTTTATAAAATCTATTATTTCTCTGTGTGTAAATGCGCTAAAATTTTTCATTCAGATTATTTTTTCTTGAAGAGATTTGAACCCATGTTGTAGACTAGCAGTTACAGCTTTGTTTAGATGTGCTGCACTAACTGAAATGGGCATCTAGCAGATTAGTGAGACCTGAGCACCTATATAATGGATTTTGTTACAGTTTTGGGGTTCCCTTGGAAAGTTTGGAAACGTCCATGGATCCAACATGGTACAGCCAGACTATTGACTTGGAGCTGCATCTGATAACCCTGTACCATATGCCTCCCTATTATAGCAGCTTCACTGGCCTCCAGCCCATTTGTGCACACAATTAAAAAATGTGGTTTATGATCTAGAAAGCTATATGCACTTTCTGGGACACTCCCCATATGACCCTGGCCGAGATTTGAGATCTCCATATGAGCTCACCTGGTGAGCTCATATGGAGATCTCAAAACTCAGACTTTCAGTTTTGTTGTCCATTCTGGTAATTTTGGTGAGGACGTAGGAGAAGTCTTTCTTGCTGGCTGCTCCCGGACTGTGGAACTTCCTCCTAGGGGAGGCTAGATTGAACCTTTTTTTTTTTGCTCTCCTTCTGCAAGCAGGCAAATACATTTTTATTTAGACAAGTATTTGGCCATTATTTGGTTTTTGAAGGAGACTGTTTTTAAAATAAACAAATAAACCCAAAGGACCAGTGTACTTTGTATTTTCTCTTTAGTTGTTATGTTTTAAGTGCTTATAAATTGTTTTTAATTCAGTCCCATTTTATATAAGTTTATTGGATGGCTTCAAATTGTTTCTTAACTGTTATGATTGATTTCGGCTATATAGTGGGCCCTTTTTACTGCTGGAGTTTCATTCCAGACCCCCCCACCCCACCCTGCCCCAGGTATCAAAATCTGTGGATACTCAAGTTCCATTAAATACAGTGGCACAGTAAGATGGTGTCCCTTGTAGAAAATGGCAAAATCAAGGTTCGCTTTTTGGAATGTATATGTTTTTTAAAATATTTTCAAACTCTAGATGCTTCAATCCATGGATAAAAAAATCCATGGATATGGAAGGCTGACTGTACTCTTTTTAATCTGTGTTGGGCCTCATAAAGGGCCAACTAGATAGATAGATAGATAGATAGGAGTGACATGGCTGTAGGAGAGAAAACCCACAGGTTTCTTTGCCCTTTTAGGACCACTTCATATGTTACTGCTTAGCAAGAGTGTTTGCAGGGTTTATGATCATGTCCTTTGTAGATCGGAAACCTGAAACACAGGTCTCCAAATATCTGAGTGCAGGCATGAAATGGGGGCCTAAAACACATCTGATGCACTTCTTGTCTTGTCATTTCATGATTTCCAAAGAGAGCAGTTGTGTAAATTCACTTGCATAGGATCATCAGTGTTTCTTTACGAGATGCATCTAGTATCTACCTTCAACGAGAGGAGATTGAGAGGGAGACCATTTTCAACTATTTATGAATAATATGTCCTTATGCAACCTTTGCATGCCAGCTCAGATCTACTGATCAGGCCTTCTTCACTTTGTTGTCTGAAGTAAAATTATTAACAGCTAGACTGGAGGCAGTACTGCAAGCCAGTGTTCCAAAATTACTCCCGTATCACAATCGTGACTAGTATATCTTGTGACAGATATCCAAAAGGACAATTTCATCTGTCGCTTAATGAAAGGCTGCCTTGAACTTTACATTGATTGACTGGGTGGGTGGGTAGTATTACTAATACAAATAGCACCATGAAGCAGCATTTATTATTCCTCATTATAAAATATCAATGCAGAACTCAGAAAAGTTTGGTGGAATTCCAGGTGATCTACCAGTCCAGAAAATCTCAGGTGACAGGGTCACTTCCATACCTGTCATTCCATATTCATCCAGCAAGGAGACTGGGATATGAACAGTTTCATGGGTTGACAGGTGGGTCATCTGAGGCCTGGTTCTGGGCTCATGTTAGGCTGAGAGTCAGCATCTGTAACCAATAGATTTGTGCGTTTTATATCTCAACAAATTGTTGTCTGTGTTCTTTATGATTAAATGGTGCTCCTTGCACTCACTGCTTGACCTGCTGTACTATGTACAGAAAGCTTTTAGGCTGCTGGCTTAATGATAAAATTATGTAAGTTTTTTCAGATATTTACATAGGACTGTGCTGGAAAGATAAATCTACCTTCAAAGGAATTACCTTTAATAAAATCAATCCAGTGCAAGATTCTTGATAATGAGAAAAGAAACAAGTCATTTTAATTTCACTGTGATCTTGTGGATTTCTTTTGTGTATTTACCTTGGATAATCAAGTTCATACAAAAGGCACAATTTAACCTCAAAAAGAAATTTTGAACATGCAGCTGAGGTAAAACCAGCAACCTAGTATGGCAGATATTGATTGTGAGGGGTCCAAAATGACTGTAGGCTTAAATTGTGGAGGAAATTCAAAATCTACATATGCATTTTGGTTTCAAAAAAGAGTTTCTTTTTGTGACAAAATTAGACAAAAGGTAAAAAAAAATGAGACTGGATTAAAGAAAAACTCTATTTAAAAACCCAACCAAAGATTTGTCTCAGCTAAACTGCAAGGTTAGTTGTACTCTTATACTCGTATGGCCAGAGTATTTCTTTCTGTAGTTATTAATCAGACACTGTGTATGCTTTTAGTATAGATCTTTAACAAAATAATGCATGTGGATTTAGGGAAAGAATGAAAGAAAAAACCTACTATCATACCCTTCAACTATCCTGATTTGGTAGGGAAAGTCCCAATTAATCACCAACCTTTTTGAATTGTTTTCAAAATGTCCCAGTTTTTCTCTCCTTCTCCCAATTCCCACCTTTTTCTCAGCCTCATTTGCTGCAAACTGAATTCAAAGGGCAATAGCAGTTTGCAATCAGTTAATGCAGCAGAGGGACAGAGGAGACGAAGGGAAGACTCTTGCTTTTCCCTGTAAACTCAGGCAAATGCAAACTGCTGCAGCCTCTCCTAGCTTGTCTATTCTTCCTCAGTAATAACTTTACCGATTTGGCCATGTTCTGATGCTGTTTGGCCACATGCACCCTAGTTTTTATCTGTGGAATGTTGGAGGGAATGTATTATATGCAGTAGGATTTCACCCTGCGTAACGCTGTTCAGATGAAATGCTCCGTGACTTGACCAAAATTGTAAGAGAATGACTATAAAACAAAATTGCTTGTGGAAAGCATATCCTCCAGTAGCTGCCACAGTTAGTTGAGGGTCTGTCTGTGTGTGTGTGTGTGTGTGTTTGTTTGTCTTCATTTGTCCTTTGACTTCTGCAGGTTAAATATTACTTAGAAGAAAACCTCTCTATAAGTACATTGAGCTTCTGGCTGGGGTCAAATGCAGGGCAGCCAGTCATTTGGTGCTGTCTAGCCATGTCAAATTGTCTTACATGGCAGTAATAGTTCTCCCCCTGCATAAAAAGAAAACTGCAAAGATATAAATGTCAAGATAGCCAGTTCCCAGAGATGACTGGTTTAAAACTGAAGCTCTCACAAACGTTCATGTTACTCGCTGGCCTAATTAAACCAAACAAGAGTTTATATCTGCCAAATGTATAAATAAAGTCTGTGGCTGCATTTTGGTGATACAGCCCCTGATAAGCTGTTGGTGTAATTGGGAGATGGCACAGTTTCTGCAGAGTGAGCTTTCATAAACTAGTAATAAAGTCTGTTGAAATTAGCTTGGTTGCTAGGAATGATTGATTTACAGTATTATACAATGCAGGAGTCATGTCTCATCCATGCAACCACCATCTTTCATACTTTTCCAGACTTATTAAATAGTACT
Source organism: Sceloporus undulatus (assembly GCF_019175285.1). NCBI lineage: Eukaryota > Metazoa > Chordata > Lepidosauria > Squamata > Phrynosomatidae > Sceloporus > Sceloporus undulatus. Next base: position 88,322,944 of record NC_056525.1, read on the forward strand.
TTAACATCAACTGTGTCTTTGAGTTATATGAGGTAATGGTGCAAATTTTATATTGCTTTGTGCTATGCGAAAGACTCAATTTCTTCCATAATTTTTTAGGATGTCTATGTTTTATTGCAGTGTACTGAAATAAATACACTTGCAAAGGAATTAATTTTAAGTATTAATTGTTGTATTTAGGAGAAACCCCAGAACGAACAGAAAATAAGTTGAAATCCAAGTGGGAAAAACTACTGGGACCTGATTTTGAAGTTATGGTATGCTATCTATATATTTTATACATTACCTACATTACCTACATTACTAAGTTTAACATTGCATTCTGTTTATGATTAAAAAGCAATTAAATGTTTTGGGAAGGGATGGTAAAACTGTGGCTCTCTGCTTTTGGGGATCTCAGTGCTATCACCCTGTTAAACTTTATCAGTTTTACATCCGCTGCACACTTATCTTATGCTATTGACTGAGTTAAATCCAACTGTGAGTCCTAAGTAGAGTAGTTTTATTGGATCAGTGAGATTTACATAACTGTTGAACTACTATTCAGCAGTGAGGTGAGTGGGTTTCTTCTCACTGGAACTAGCAACTGGAATTTATTAAACAGAGGTTGTTTTCCCCACTCCTTTTCTTCAATGCATAGGTGGTCACCATGGACATGCCAATTGCGGATGATGCTGAACTACAGAAATATTCAAAGGTACTGGATCTTCATTTTCTTAATCCTTTCTGAAACGTGCTGGTAATGTAAATAGATAGGGGTGTGATTCATATCTTGGCTATAGACATATTTGACATTTGGGGGAAGTTCCAGATTGTTGCTATTCATAATATTCATACTACGTATGGATTCTTACTCTATCCTTATTTTTCTGCATATGTATTTGTACTGATTTAAATGTATAGGTAAATATTAAAGATTTTTTCAACTTGATTCTTAAAATACTTAATGGAGAGGGAGGGACAGCCAGACAGACCAGGGTTTACTGAAGAGCTGTGAGCTAAGTATTTGTAAGATTTCAGTTTGGATGGCACAGTAAGCTTTCTCTTTATTGTCAGTTTAGCTGATCCTACTAAGGGAAGGAGTCAAGTCATAGTGAGTAGGCTATGAGCATGAACATACAGTTCATCAATAAGAAGCCAGGATGTTCTGTCATCCCCACTTTCTGTTATGTAATCATAGAAACAATTGTATTGCAGTTGTTTTAAAAACTGCATGAAATTACGGGTAAGTGCATAGTCTGAGAGGACAGAGCACTCTAAAACTTGTTTTGGTGGATGGAATTTAATTGGCTAAATATATAATTGCAGCCTAAGCAGATGTACACTTTCCATGAACATTTGAGGTTTCCATATAATGAGTAACCAGCATTTATGTGTCACTCAGCCAACTGTTTGAAAGTGGGAGACCTATAAACAATATTGCTACTCCTTTTCTGTACATAGCTGTGTTCTCTAAGCTACATTCTGAGATGTGAGCATTCTCCAGTTCTACTATATTTGCTCTTCTCATGACTATTACAGGCTAATCCCTTTAGCTATTAGATTGTGGCATTGAGAAATTTAGTAAAATCATTTATGCTTTGGCCTTTGATGCACCTGGTAAGGTCTTGGAATTACCTACACCATGACACATAGAATCATCCCAAGTGGAGCTGGGTTTTGGTACTTACAGACAAAGAGTTATGAAGGCTTTCTTGTTTGTTGTTTTGCAGGGAGGAGATTGTTGTTTCTTTTTCTATTGCAATATATGAGTTTTTCTCATAAACCTTTAAAAACACATTTTCTGATATTTACTTGTCACAGTACAGAGTACACTGTACATAAATAGATCAGTGTGATCAATAAGGCTTTTGGATTTTTTATGAGCAGTTGCTGTGCTTCTCTGATTGTTTCCTTATCAAATGAAAATGTTTATTAAATGTAGCCATGTTCAACTGAATGAAGTAAAACAAAGTTGTACAGTCCAAAGAATATGCATTTTAAGACTTCATATTTGACTGCCTAACTTGTCTTATTTGTTTTCAACAGCTGCTACCTATTCACACATTAAGGTTAGGAGTTGAATTAGATACATTTGAAGGACATCATTACATTTCTTCAATCGCTGTAGATGGACCAATTGCTAAACTTGGTGTACTGCAGCTGGAGGATGAACTTTTAGAGGTACCATTCATAAACAAGATGTTGCATGCAAAAATAACTGTTTTGTAAAATCCCAGTGTTACATTAAGAACTGTATATCTGAGATACATTAGCATATCATAAATGATAATTTAGAGACTGTCCATTTAGTAGAAACTTCAAGAGAAATGTTTGCAAATTAATAAGATCAAGGCTGGAATCATGTGGTCTCAGGATGGTAATCCCAAGTGGTTGTAGGATACCATGAATTTCTCTTTCCATCATGGATGTGAGAAGGGAGAGCTGATATTTACTGGTCCTTCTTATGCCAAACAGAAACTTCCACAGCCCTTGACTGCCTTGTATCTAAGCTACTATGTTGATAAAGAAGAACGAGTAGAGCAATGTTATAGGAAGATAGGGGAGACTTTGGCTTTTCAAGATCCAAAGTCCTCACGGTCTCTAGACATGTCCCTAGGATTGGGATAAGGTGGGTCATGTCCCTATCCCAACAAGTGGGATTTTTGTAAACTAGTAATACTAATAATAATCAAGGAAGAATCTGCACAAACCTAAGGTGATGTAATATAATTTGGATTGAAAGCTTCATATAGATTCATATATTATTCCCATAAAACTTAGGGAATTCCACAAGCTTTCAGGAAACTAATGCAATGTTTGCAAAGCGCAGGTAAAAAAAATAAACACAAGAAGAGTGTGTTTATTACACAAAACAGAAGGTGAGATTTTTTAGCCACTTAACATGTTACCAGGGAACATGTTACCAGGGAAGAGGATGTTACACATTTTCCTATGCTGAGATATAGATGTGTTTGTGTGTATGCACAGTTTCAAAATTAAGCTAAAACCAAATGCTCTATTGTGCCTTCTCAGACTGTTGTGCATGTTTTAATAATTGATGAGAAACTTCATCTTAGGTTTCTTTAAACTGAGTTGGATTTGCCAAACTTTCAAATGTGTGATGTCTTAAATATGGGACTGTTCTGTGTCTGCCCTTCAAACAGAAGGGCACTGTTTGCCTTGGACAAAGGGAGAAAGGCCCAAATGAAAAAGGGAAGGCAGATGAACAAAGGTCACTGAGAGCCTCTACAGACGAAAAGGAGCAGCCCAGATTGGGCTGCTGTGTGTAGTTGCTACAGCTCTGATCCAGCGAGGAAAGGAAGACTGCAGGCCACTCCAAGTGGGCAGTCTGTTGAGCCCCTGAGTCCTTTAGTTAAGTCATTGGGAGGCAGAAAGTCAAGTTGTGAAAACATCTACCGTATGTATGTTTGACCACTAACATTTAGCTGGAATTATTCTTGCTTTACTGGAATCCTAGATGTACAGTTTTATAGGTATTTTGGGGGAGGCATGTCTCTTACAATAGTCCAAAGTAAACACAAAATACATTTAGAATGATTTGGATTTCCTGCATGGCAGGGGGGTTGGACTGGATGGCCCTTGTGGTCTCTTCCAACTCTATGATTCTATGATTCTATGGAAGCAGAGTGACTACCTTTGAATATATCAGTTCTCATGTATAGTCTCATTTCTCTGTATAGGTAAATGGTGTCCAACTCTATGGAAAATCCCGCCGCGAAGCTGTTTCTTTTCTTAAAGAAGTTCCACCTCCATTTAGCCTGGTTTGCTGTCGGCGCCTGTTTGATGATGGCACAGAATCTTTTGTTGATGAGCCCACCTCCATTATTACCTGTTCTCCAGAACCAAAGGTAAAAAGGATGTTGTTCAGTCCTAACAGGCAGATGCTGAACTTTCCAAATATGAATTTTGCTTTAGGTATCTGCTGTTTTGTACTTGATTTTCAGTTTTTTAATCCAGTGCTTTCTTTTTTTAAAAAAAAAACCCAAACCCTGGAGGTCATACATATCTATACTTATACTCAATTTTGCAATTATTTCTAATTGCCTTTCTTTTTTCTGTAGAAGTAAGCTAGCCAAGAGGGAGCATCTCTTTTGCTAACAGAACTACAACTTCTTGATTTTTAGTCAGCATTATATTACAATTCAGCATTGGATGCTATGTGTCTCCAATTTGTAAGTCAGTGCATAGAACTGAATAGTCATTTGCGTATGGTCTAATGAAGGTAAACGTGCTCGACTGGAAAGGAGCTCTATGTCTAAGCAGAGGAGACTAATTAAATAGATTAATTAATTAATAGATTAACTGTGGTCGTTTACAATAAAAACAGAGTTAGCCTGGTGTAGGGTTTGAATGTTGGACTAGGACTCTTGGATACCAGGGTGCAGATCCCCACTGGGCCATGGAAACCCACTGGTGACTTTGGGTAAAACTCTCTCAGTCCCAGAGGAAGGCAAAGATAACCCACAGCTGAACAAATCTTGCCAAGAAAACCCTATGACAGGGTTTCCTTAGGGTCACCATACATTGGAAACAACTTAAAGATACATAAAAACATCAAAAAAACAACAATTACAGCTGTCCAATAGCATCCCTAGGGTTGGTGTCATCCGGTGCAGTAACTCATGGTGTCACCCATCCCATTGACTTCCTCCCATTTCACAGTAAACATAACCCTTAGCAATTCTTTTTTGCACTAATGTTAATATTAATCATTAAAATCCATCCATCTCAATGTTACTCGTAAATCATAATTCCCATATACCACTGAATGTAATGCTAACAGTTGTGACATAAACAACTAGAAAAATTAAAATTATACCTTCAAATTACAACATCATACACATAACCTAAATGTATTTACATATACATAGTGAAGGTTTGGTTAGAATGTAATGTGTTTTAATTTTTTTAAAATATATATATATATTTTAAAAAAATCAAAATGTTAATTTTTAAAAAACTTGAAATTTTGAAATTTGAACTTTTAATTTTTAAAAATTCTGGGGGCCCTCCTTCCTTCTTCCACTCAGCTTCACCTCACTCCCAACATCTGTTAAAGCATTTTAAAGAGATACAGGCAAATGCCACAATGTTTCTACCAGAATACTGGTTTTTGAGCAGCAGTGGTGTCAACCCCCCTTAGGGTGTCACCTGGTGTGGTCTGAACCCCCCCCCCCTCCTCCACACACACACACCCCATAGTGATGCCACTGAAGCTGTCCAGTATTTCTTTGGAGCCAGCTGTGGCTAGGTTCTCAGAATACAGAAAATATTGCAAAAGAGGCTTGCTAAATAATGGTGGTAATGGTGGAAATGAGAAAGGAAATAAAGACAAGTTGGTCCTTAGTTTACCAAGAAAAATCAGTTTATGCTCAAAAGAATCCAAAAATTAAAATAAAGTAGTCTGGGCCAGAATACCTTGGCGGGATACAGATCGCCGCTTTGCGGCGGTCTCCCGCCGGCGCCATTTGCTCCGCGCGGGAGCCACAGCAGCCAAACCGCGTGGCTCCCGCGCGGAGCAAAAAAGAAGCTCCATTTCGGAGCTTCTTTTTGCGGCGCCTTTATGACGTCGCGAGGCGCCGCTGGCGCATTCGCGACGTCATAGGCACTGCGACACGTCTGGACGCTATGCGTCCAGTACGTAAACATGGCGGCCCCCATGTGGAAGGGGCGCCACCATGTTTGTCCGTATTCTTTCGTACTAGGGTTAGGGGGGTGTGGAAGCACCGCCCCTTCCTAACCCTAGTACGTATAGAAGACGTACTATATGGCGGTTTGTATCCCGCCCTTGAGTTTGTATTTCTGAGCAATCTTTATGAAGGATATTTGAGAGTATCTGAGTCTGCAGATTTTGATCTTCTGCCACATTTCCTCTTTAAATATAATGTAGATTTACAGTATAAGATTGCATCCTATCAACATATTTGTTCAACTTATATGAATAAAATATCAGACACAGAACAGACTTAGACTCATAAGAAGGAGGAGTGAAAATCTGAGGAAGAAACATCAATTATCTGTGATATGCAGATAACACAATACTGTTAGCAGAAAATAACAGAAACTTAAACAATTACTAAGGAAAATCAAAGAAGAAAGTGAGAAGGCAGGCTTAAGAAAATGAAAATAATGACCACTGAGGATTTACATAAATTCAGTGTAGAAGACAATGATATTGAAATAGTTAAAGGTTTTCCATACCTTGGAGCAATCTTTGATCAAAATAGAGACCTCAAACAAGAAATCAGAAGAAGATTAGGACTGGGAAGGGCAGCTGTGAAAGAACTAGATAATATCATAAAAAGCAAAGATATAACACTGAACACTAAAGTAAGTATCAACCAAGCCATCATATTTCCCATCACCATGTATGAATGAGAGAGCTGAACAATGAAGAAAGCTGACAGAAAGAAAATAAATACATTTGAGATGTGGTGCTGGAGAAGAGTGCTGAGGATATGGTAGATGGCTATGAAGACAAGCAAATGGATATCGGCCCAGATCAAGCCTGAGCTCTCTAGAAGCCAGGATAACCAAATTCAGCTGTCATACTTTGGCTACATCATGAGAAGGAGTGACTCACCAGAAAAGACAATGATGCATGGAAAGTAAGAGGGTAGGAGAAAAAGAGTTAGACCACATACCAGATGGATAGACTGTATACCATGTGGATAGCTTCAATCAAAGAAGCTATGGCTAGGAGCCTGAAGGAACCATGTGTTCAGCACAGGGGGTCTTGGAGATGTCTTATCCATGGATCCTCTATGAAGTTGACTCAAAAGCAGTTAACAACAGCAGATTGGCTTAAGTTCTCCCATGGCTTCTAGAGCCATGGTGGTGTAGTATAAAATGTGGGAAACTCTGAGCACTTAATGCTAGGATCCAAAGCACATGTGAATGGTAACTTCTTAGTTCTGTTTTTAGTTCTAGTTCTTACTAGCAGCTCCAGCTGAAAATAAGGGAAGTGCTCATAAGGCTTTTGTAGGCATCCAAGAGTCTGCTGCTAAAAAGGGAAACCAACAATACTCTCGGCCAACCCTGAAACATTTTGTTTGTGAAGTATTACTCAAAAAGGTGGGAGGACTGGCAAGAGGCTTGCAAGAGGCTGTGTAACCAGAGGATCATTTCCACCTATGCATACCAGAACTAACTGATGGATGGTGAATAAGGAAGTCTGGTGAATAAGGAAGATTTTATTTTAAAATATGCAAGAATGCAGCCAAACACACAATAGTAATTCAAACAGATAGAGCTAACAGAAATAGAGGTATGGAAGAATATCTCTGTGCACTGATTTTCATATCTGAGATACTAGCCTCAAGGGGTGCTATGTGGTATACAATGTAACAAAGACCTGATCGTCTTCCAGTGGGATTCACAATGGGATTTCAGAATGACTGATGGCTTTAACATCAGAGATATAAAAACAATTATTGGATTTAGGACAACCCCAGGATAGAGGGATAGGGAACTTGGCTGGAAACATGGCAAGGAGTAAGTAGAAATGGCTTACTTGTTATTGCCTTTGACTTCATCATGACAGGATATGTGGAAAGCTTTGCAGGAGTATAGACCAGTCACCAAACCCATTTAGCTTTTCTCTTGGCATTGCCAAAGTCCTATTGATGTCTTTGGGTCTACTGTCCTTTCCCATGGGAAATTTCCCTGTGTTTCAAAGGTCATCATGACCGCTTAAGGACATGCCTGGCTCCAGATATAAAAATATGGAAGCCCCATATACAGCAAGGGGTATGTTAGGTATGCTAAGAGAAGACAGGGTTGTTGGGCTGTAGCCTATAATTTCATCAAAACAGTGATGATGATTAAGCTGTCTTGTATATTATGTACAAAATTGAGTACAGTATTGTTACTTTCCTTTTTCTTTTTAAATGAACAGCTGTCACTTAAAACAGGGTAATTTGAAATTCAAGCTTCACCACTTGCATTTTGTAGAGGTTAACCTTTGTACCAAAATTACAGTGTTGTTTTAGCATATATATCCTCAGAGATATTTCATGTTTGTGACTTTACTACTTTCATTTTAATTGGAAATTCTTGGTAGCTTATCTAGGCAGGTAGCTAGAAACATCATTGTACTAATGATACAAGATATGTAAATCAAGGAGTCGACATGCTGACGGTGTACATCCCATTCATCATTCTTCAGTTTAATAAGGGAGCAAAAGCTTTGAATTATACTTAGTCTGCTTCCCCATTAGCTGATTGCTTCCATCTTGCGAACAAAGGACTCAGTGCAGACTGAAAGACTGCAGTTTTAGCTATTAACATTTCTAAGGTCCACATTCTCTGCTTTCAGTGTTTCCACAATAAAGAAAACATTTACTTCCAGCTTTCTCTGCTTCATGATGATGGATCTACTAGGTATATGAGTGTCCTGCTTTGCGTAATTTGACTATAAGTAAAATATTCCAAATGCCCCGTTTAATTCAGATGCAGTACAAGGATACTCTGTGTGTTTGCAAATGTTGTTTTATAGGTTTTAAATATATATATATATTATAGGTCTTACTAAGCAGCAGCATAGCCGAGCCAAGGCTTGCAGGGTTGAAGAGTCACACTCTTGATTAGCAGTAACTATGGCAGTTTCTGTCACCACCACACTTGTATTTCCCTGTTCCCTCTGAATTTAGCTGCAATCTCAACAGTTACTGAAGGAGAAATTGATTTTTCCAGCAAAGATGTATTGTTATGAGCTGTACCTGTTGTAATCCAAAGTATTTGTGGTGTGTGTTGCGGGGGATGGCTTCACAGAGGCCTTGTTCCAGGTAAAGATGAAAAATTTTTAAGATCATCCAGCAACCTGCATTTCTGGGGCCTTTTCACACGACACAGTTATAGCACTGAGATTCTCCTTCAACAGCCATGGCTACATCCTATGGAATCCTGGGATTTAGAGTTTAGGAAGGGGTACTTAGAGCCAGCGTGGGTATAGTGGTTTGAGAGATGTGCTTTAACTCTGTAGGTCAGCGTTCAATTTCCTGCAACAGCAACAACAGCCACCTTCTCTGCCAGAGAGCTCTCGTGTGTCACCAACCTACAAATCCTAGGATTCCAAGCAAGGTTGCCATGGCAGTTAAACTGGAACCATACTGCTATAACTGTATAGTGTGAAAGGGTCTCTGGACACTCCATGAGGGTGTTTTAGAGACTGTCCTGGGGAGAGTTTGTACTTCCAAATTTTACTGTTAAACCACTGCCTTCAAGAATACATCACACATATTTATCCCTAAATATATGGTGTAAAAAGTATTGCTAGTTTTCAGGAGCATCATATTGGTGCATATCCTCCATCATTTAACAGATATTAGCTAGGACATGTGTGGCCTAACAACACCAGAATGTTATTAAAATGGCAAAAGTTACTAATGAGACTAGCTAAGAAAGATTACAGCAGTTTGATTTTGCCTGAGTCTGCTGAGACGGGCAAGATTCTTTCCTCTCCTCTCTGTTTCCCCTATTGAATTAATGGAGTGTAAACTGCTTTTGAACTTTGAAGTCAGTTTTCCACCAATGAAAATAAACTAAGAACAAAGAGGGATAGTGAGAAGAGGAGAGAGAAACTGGGACACTTTAAAAGCAGCTGAAAAAAATAGGATAACAGAAGATTAATTATGACAGTCCTTGCCAAATCAAGACAGTTGTAAGGTATCATGGTGCCTCAAATTCACTAGTTCAGATGCATAGTATCCAAATCCTGTCTTGTTATTTTGGCACATCAGTGAAAAAAAGAAAGAAAAGAGGGAGAGCACAAGAATGTATCTTCATCCCTGCCAGTAAAAATACAATAATATCAAGGGAAACAGCAACCATTGCAACATTGTCCAGAACTGGCATTACCATCAATTTGAGATCAGTGTGTCTGTTGACTAATAGCACTTAAGTCTCATCTGGATGGAATCGACTTAGCGCACATCTAACCCACTGCTGTGATTATGCTAACAGTTGATAGCCAAATGGAAAGGAGGCTTATGATATCCTGTCTCTTTTACAAAGAAATGTTGCTTCATTTATTAGATGTTTAGGTAATATGTATGCACTATGTCTTTGATGTTATGAGGTAAGGATCTGTTTGGAGGGGATGAGAAAATGAAAATTTGGGAGTGGTTATTAATGGAATATCTGAGGGGAATTTGAAAAGGCTAGTGTATGACATTTGGTTAAGGATGAGAGCATAGTCTGTCAAGATTAGGAATTAATTAAAGTGGGGTTTGGGAATTTGAGTGGCTAAGAAAGTTAGGGTCAGAGATGAAGGAGAATTAGAGTCAGAGTTAGCTGGGGGGCTGAACATGTGTGTATAGGAGAGATGTGATTAGCTCAGTGGTACTCAAACTTTTTACCCTTGTGACCTTTACATTTACATATGGATGTCACCCCCTCACACAGACACACACACACACCCGATGTGGTATGTGATAAAAATATTTGTTTATTAAGTGTGTGTATTTTTATTCGTGCATTCATATACATTTGTATTTTAATGTTTATAAGGAAATAACATCATTTAAATTAGAACAGTTTTATTTAAGTAAATTCAATATTTAAATTGATGCATGTATAAATTTTACACATTAAAAAAGTTCGGGAGGAGGAAGAGGGATCAAAGCCTCCAAATCTCACATCCCTCTTTAGCAGCTCTTGTGCACACCATGTTTGAGAATAATTGGATTAGATATATTAAATCATCTGTGTTATGTTCAAATTCTATTTAATAAATCATTGTTTTTGTATTATATACTTTTGTCTCTGGGAATACAATAGACCCTCCCACATAAGGGGAATTGAGCGCATGCTCAAATCCCATTCAGAATAATGGGGAACACTCCTGTAGCACTGTGTGATGCATGCCCCATTGTTTTGATCGGGGCTTGTCTTCCATGTGTGAGCTCAAGTCCACGGAAGACAAGCCCGTATAAGGGGCAGGCCAGCTATACTACAGATTGGAAAGTTGAGTTCAGGCATGGTGTCTGTGGTGGCAGCACATAGTAAAGAGTGATGGTGTCCAGTGAAGATAGAATATAAAATCTCACACAGAAACTACAAGGGGATCTAGTAAGTCCCCAAAGTTAGTGGCCACAGCTTGAAGACAGAAGATCTTGGCACTGGTGGGAGGGGTTGGAATAAGGGAATGCCCTCACATTTGGTGTATGTAGTTGGGATAAATGGGAGTCCACACAGTAGGTAGCATCAAAGGGATAGCCAGAACCTCACAAGGCTCACAATAAATCACAAGTCAGATGGTAAAATATGTATATCTTGAGCCAACATGGTGTTGTGGTTTCACTGTTGGACTAGAAGTCTGGAAGACAAGAGGTTGAAACCATACTGAGGTAAAGAAACCCATTAGAATAACACTTAGAAGTTAAGCACACTCTCAAATTTAGAGGAAGGCAATTGAAAACCTCTGAATAAATCTTGCTAAGAAAACTTTTTGATCAGATCACCATAAGTTGGAGTTGACTTGAAGGCCTATAATAACAACAGCAGCAAGCCCAATAGAAAATGGATTGCACCAAGAAATCAAGGATAGTGTTTCTAGAACAGGATTTTTATGCTTCTCTCAAAAACTACTTTGGGAGAAATGAGGCAGGTTGGAAGAATCTGGAATGATACTGAAGATGGGGGAAAGGAGGTGTGGTGGAATGGTGTTGATTGTAAAGAATGCAGAGAAAGTGGGTATAATGGGCTAAGGACTGATTGAAATAAGGGATTTTCATGAGTATGTTCTCTTGATTGTAAAACTGCTGAGCCAGACCAAAATACTGTTTTTGAATTGTTCCATGGGAAAGTCCAGCAAATTAATTGTTATTCATTTCTGTTTTAAAAACAATCACTTGTGGAGAATTACACTACAATATTAGGAATACTTTTAGATTCTTTTATCCATTGTCATTTTTGCATATATCATTATAGGAAGAGTGCTTTAATCTTTGATGTGCTATTTTGTTTGATACTGATATGAATCTTGGCCTAGACCCACTTGAAAATATGCATACATATTTTTACTGGCTGCAAAGTTTATTTATAAATTGTAAACAGTTGCAGATGAACTGTTTGTTTTTTTTGAAGCACGCATGGGAAGAATTTTCTGAACTTATCTAGACCCTGAGCGTGTGAAGCCACTTCTATGTAGGCTTCCTTTGTAATGGGATCTCTCTCTACCTTTTACTGTAAACAGTTAGAACTCTGCTATTCAAGTCTTGAGCTAGTACTATTTATAGTCTTGCACTTCCCCTTATGAAATCATGTGGCTGAATACGGTACTTTATGTCTTTGTGTTTATTCATGAATCTGTATAGCACCTCAGTGTGTTCAAAGGACTTTACTGAAATTACCTAAAGCAGTAATCCTTTCAACAAGTTTATACAGGTTGAATACCCCTAATCTAGAAATCCAAAATCGGAAAACCTCCAAAAACTGAAACTTTCTGCTGCCACCCATCTTCTGTTTCCTTCAAGGTGGCAGCTGTGGTTCTCCTGCTCATTGGTCTCTTGGATCCTCAGTCTCTCTCCAACCTTGCATCTCATACACAACACAAGTAGTGAACAAATGAGATGCAAAGCTGGAAAGAGATAAATGAGCAGGCAAGCCATAGCTACAGCTTCAAAGGTGGAAGCAGGCAGCTGATGGCAAAAAGCAGTGAGGCTGGAGAGAGACTGAGGATCTGTGAAATGGCTGGAATTCAAGCATAGTGTTCAGCACAAATCTATGCCTCTTGCCATTTTGCAAATCTTTACATCTTTTCTCCAGCATTACAAATACACAACAGGCATATAGTACACTATTTATGTATTCCAAAGTTCAGGAAACAATTCCAACTTAGAAGTGCTTCTGGTCCCAAGCATTTTAGATATGAGATACTCAACTTGCAATACAGTTTTGTATCAATACTCTTATGTAAAAAAATGTCCTGTAGGGAGGGAGTGGCCACCTACTGCATTCTTGGTGAAATAAGATCTGGAATAGTGATTTCAGGGGTCATATACCTTCTTCTTAGCTTTACATCATGCTAGCTATAGCTTTTGATTTGCTCTACTTTAATGTAGCTAATGAAACCTTAGGGCAACATAGTGGTCTGGTTTTAAGTTTAAATGAAAATGTATATATTTAAGTTTAGGCCATTATTTAAATCCAAGCCAGGTACCTTATTCATGTTGTGTCTATTAGATTAATTTGTCAATTAAAAGCTGCCTTATACTTTATACCTCAGGTGAAATCCAGAGGCCCAGAGGACGAAGATGAGGATATTGATCTAGCATTGTGGTCCTCTGAAGTCAAAGTGGTTGGACTTGAAAAAGATTCAAAAACAGGCTTAGGATTCAGTATTTTAGACTACCAGGTATGTTGTACATCCAGTGATAATGAGATGCTTTTGATTAAAATAACATTTGCTTTGTGTATTTATTACATTTATATCCTGCCTTTCTGCCAAAAGTGGCACTTGGGGCAGTTTACAACAGTAAAGTGTGAATTAAAAACAACATCTTAAAATGTAACATAAAACAAATCAGGTAAAATAGAGCTTTGATGCTTGTTCTATATTCTGTTGGCATAATGTTTCCATATATGCAAACAACAATTCTGGTTCAAAAGTTTTCTGTAGCTTCCCTGGGTGTGGATGCATTTATCAGTTGTTTGTTTGTTTGCTTGTTTGTTTGTTTGCTCTCTCAAATCTTGATTTACTGTCATAAATCATTAACTCTTGTAGTGAAGTCTCATGAAGTGCTGAGTCTAATATTTTTGGAGAAGCAACCTATAATGAAACATACCCTTCAGCATTCATATTAAAATGAGAGTTTAGTGTTACTGGAATGAAAGTTTACTGCTGTAAGTATTATAACAAAAGGAGAGGATTGCACCAAATTAGATATTTTCTACAGTGGAAGGAAGCATAACTCAGTCATTGAACTTTTCTGTTGCATTCAGAAGGGCCTAATTTGATCCGTGGCATTTCCAGGTAGGGCTGGCAAAAAATCCTGCCAGCCAGTGGCAAAAGTGGCAGACTAGGTAGATTGATGCCCTGTCTCTAATATTATTCCTGTGATCCAAAAACATCAGGCTGGAGCCAGGTTATCCATACTTGAAATACAAGATGATGTATGGTTCTCAGTGGCAAAAGCTTTCAGAAGTCTTTAACAAAAAATTAAGTATAGTGGAACATAGTCTCCATAACAATACAATGTGTGTTTTTGTAATGCTGTTACATTCAATCACATTTTAGTCATTGGGATATAAAATGATATTATATGTCCTGAACAACAAATTTAGTTAGCTGTTTGCTATAGGATGTGTGCCTCTTTGGGCTTTTACAACAGTGTAGTTTAAAAAAAACCAACAAATATATTCTTTTATGTTAAATGGTATAAAAATCAATTATATTTATACAAGATAAAAGCTGATTTCTGGACTGATTAAAGACAAATACTTAGAGTATGCTTCTTTGACTATGCGATGATTCAAATAATCATGGTTTTTTTATATGCTTTCTTCTGGTAGTTCTAGATTTTACAGTAAAGTCCTTACTTGAAGGTATGCACGCACACAATCAGAGTTAATTGAGGATTTAATAACAGCTTTATTTGCTTACAGATGCAAATGCCTTGGCAAGGTTGGGATGCAGCTAAATTAAAATTATTTGAAATGAGCTATAAGCCATTTAATTTTAGATCTTCCATCATTTTAACATATTGGTTTATATTATAAACTTCATAAAGTGCTGTGTGTCCTTGCTGGGCTACAAAGCGTTTAATGGTACATAGATATTAATGAGGTATACTCAGTCACAGTAACTGTTTTGACAGGTTATTTGAAACATAGACCAAAAAAATTTACAGTATGTGACCAAAAATAGGTCTTTCTATATCAGTCTGAACTGATCAGTAGAAAACTGAATGAATGAATTACGCTTAGGGCAGAAAAATAAAATGCACAGATATAGGATGGGGGATACCTGGCTGAACGAGACTACGTGTGGAATGGATCTGGGAGTCCAAGTAGACCACAAGTTGAACATGAGTCAACAGTGTGATGTGGCAGCTAAAAAAGGCCAATGCAATTTTAGGCTGCATCAATAGATGTATAGTGTCAAGATCAGGGGAAGTATTAGTGCCACTCTATTCTGCTTTGGTCAGTCCCCACCTGGAATACTGTGCCCAGTTCTGGGCACCACAATTCAAAAAGGATGTGGAGAAACTGGAGTGTGTCCAAAAGAGGGCAGCTAAAATGGTGAAGGGCCTGGAAACCATGCCCTATGAGGAACGACTTAGGGAGCTGGGGATGTTTAGCCTGGAGAAGAGAAGGTTAAGAGGGGATATGATAGCCCTGTTTAAATATTTGAAGGGATGTCATATTGAGGAGGGAGCAAGCTTGTTTTCTGCTGCTCCAGAGACTAGGACCTGGAGCAATGGATGCAAGCTGCAGGAAAAGAGATTCCACCTCAACATTAGGAAGAACTTCCTGACAGTAAGGGCTGTTTGACAGTGGAACACACTCCCTCAGAGTGTAGTGGAATCTCCTTCTTTGGAGGTCTTTAAAGAGAAGCTGGATGGCCATCTGTCAGGGATGCTTTGATTGAGAGTTCCTGCATGGCAGGGATTGGACTGGATGGCCCTTGTGGTCTCTTCCAACTCTATGATTCTATGATCACCAGAACTATATTTATTCCCACTGTCTACAACTTTTCTGGAAATTCACTGAACATCCAATAGTTCGGAGACAAGTACCAGTCCACAGACCACCACTTTGGATAACTCTGCTTTAGAACATTAGTGATACTGGTATCCTTGGTAACTGTACATTCCTTCCCCAAACAGGCACCATCCAGATACTCTGGAGTTGAATCATCATTGACCATTGATCTTGATGGTTCAGGTGGATAAGTGTTGTAGTGCAAAACATCTGGAGCACATGAGTGAGAAGCTGCTTGTAAATCAAAAGGGCTAAATCAAATGTTCTTTCTACTTAGAAGAGACCACTTAAAATGAGTGAGGTTCATTTAATCACATCTTACACATTCCATGGCTGGACTCTAGGCAGGATTAATTGGATTTTACCCAGTAGCGATCAAGCATAGTGTAGTGGTTTGAACATTGGACTACGTCTCTGGAAACTAGAGTTCAAATCCCTGCTTGGTTATGGAAACCCACTGGATGTCCTTGGGAGGTCACACTCTGTCAGCTTCAAAGGAAGGCAAAGGCAAACCCCCTCTGAGCAAATATTGGCAAAATAATCCCATGATAGGTCACCTTAGTATCCCCATAAGTCAGAAATGACTCAAAGGCACACAGTAACAAGAGCAAGGTGAAGCTTGTGGAATCCATGTTACCCATAGCTGTTTTTGCAGCCTGCAGACCTCTTCTGTGGCCCCTAATACCCCCACCACAAAATAAAAAATATCCAGTCCATATACCCTAGTTTCTCTATTCGTAGAAGCCTAAGGGAGACATGGATTTGTGTATTTTAAAGTTGGAGGTTTCCTCAGAAGCTGGGAAAGCCCACAAATTGTTTTTTTTTTTAAAAGGAACAAAATCCCCAAAACATTTAGAGTTGTTTAGTTGTTGTTGTGTTTTTTTAAGTTGACCTAGTTAAAAAATTTAGTTCTGGAAGCTGAAAATTAATCTTTGGATCACTCAGAGTTGCCCATCCCTAATATTTGTTGTTGTATGCCTTGAAGCCGTTTCCCAACTTATGGCAACCCTAAGGTGAACCTATCACAGTTTTTTTTCTCAACAAGACTTGCCTTTACTTTCTTCTGGGGCTGAAAAACTGTGACTTGCCCAAGGTAACCCAGTGGGTTTCCATTGTTGCATGGAGACTCAAACCTGGGCTCCAAGAATCCTAGTCCAACACTGAAATCACTATACAACATTAGCTTACTATAGCCGATAGTTTTTATTTAAAACAGGGTGGCAGGAAGGTGAAAAGTATGGCCAGCTACAGATGAAGGTGAGATGTCAGGAATAAATGCTTCCAGAACATGGCCACATAGCCCAGAAAACCAACAGAAAGCTATGGAAAGTGGCCAGGAAAGCCTTTGCCTTTACAGTGCACAACAGTGTTTCCCAACCTGATATCCTCAAGGTGCATTCCCAAACAGCATTTCAACACATGGCCAATGTATACAATGTTGCAGTCCAACCAGTGGGAGCATATGGACTGAACTGGGGGAGACAGCAGGAAGCTCACCCCGAAATGGTGGGGTGCTCCTCTGTTCAGTCCATGAGCCATGCATGAGTACATCCAACATATTAAGCAGTAGGTTCAGGAAGGATAGACCAGTAAGGTGAGGTATAGAGTAGTAGCATAGCATGAACTTGTGCTGTCCAATGTAAAACAGTATAATATCATTGTTAAAGGAGGTCATTGGGTTACCAGTCAGGCTCAAAATGGTGGTGTTAGTCTTGTAAAGTTCAGAAAATGGAAGTCTTGGGGTTATTTTGTTCTTCTTCTAGTATGAGTAACCATTCAGCTTTCTTCAAACATTTACTCTTTTAAATTGTTATTAGTGTGAGATGTTCTTAGAGCACATAGCCCTTGAAAACTATTTCTGATGATTTTATTAATGGTATTCTGTTCTACTGTGTTTTCAATTTAAGTTGTGAAGGCGGTTGCTAATTTTTTTGGAGGAGGTAAGAGGGAGATGCAGAAAGAAAGAATGAAAGAAAGAAAGAAAGAAAGAAAGAGAGTTGGAAGAGTGGCTGTGCACACCATCTTATTGTATCAAGCAAGTTGGATGGAGAATGACTACAGAGAAATACCCAAATGCAAAAGCGGTCTGCATGTTTTGCTTCTAAAGCTTACTGGGGAAAAAAATCCCCTCTTTTCCAGCAGCTTTTCCAATATATCATAATATATTAAAGTGAGTAAATGGCATCCATTGTGACATTTGTATGGCCGATAACTTAATTTAAAAGTTTTATACTGTGTGAGATAATTAATGAGATCTAATATCTCTTTGCTGTAATTACATAATAAATCACACACAGTAAAACTCACTTTTGGAAAGCAGGACAGAGGTTTATTGCTGGGAGCACAAAGGCCATATCTGAGGCTTTCTGTATTTCTGGAATTCTTTGCTGTTCTTCACTTGTCTGTCTCTTTCCAGTATCCTCTTCATAACAATGAGAAATGCCAGATGTGTTTGGAAGGCGAAGGGAATCCCAAAATGAGTGGTTTGGGATTAATTTGTTTGTAAACCTATAGCTTTATAAAGATGGTGTGTGTGCGTGCGTGTGCACATGCATGCATGCTCATGTGCACAGCCTACATAGCATTTTTTTTCCTTTAAGTGTAGAATACCTTTTTAACTTCTGCACAGAGTAGCAGAATTACATATACAGAAGCAGGGACATGATTGTAAACATGTCTGTTCTCACATTACTTTGCAAGCTCTACACCCTCCACTTTACATATTGAAGGCTCATTGCTTGCCCAGCTGTATTCATTTATCTGCAAAGCTATTGATTTTAACAACCAAGAGGATGATTGTGGTTCTTTTGGCCAGACAAATAACTACCAAACCAGAATCATCCTAGAACCTATTATCAACAGTATGACAACGGCTACACAGTGTGTGAAGTATTAGGTTGTGTGCATCATGGTGCATTGGTATCTGTTAGGGCTCTCTAGATGTTGTTGGAGCTAAGTCATCCTTGGTTTCTTCCAGCCTGACTGGTGGCAAGGAATGCTGGGAGTAAAGGTACCAAAAAATATAGATGTTTAGTTGTAGCTTAGGGGTCCATTGCTCCCCAGTCATCTTCGGGTTGTGTACTACACTGTGAGCTACATGTTCAACTTGTAGACTCTTTGCAGAGAGTGGTAAGACTTCTTTTTTCCAAAACGTATCCTTCACTGGCAAAAATAAAGAGTGATTTACCAAGGTAGGAAGCAGAATATTAAAGCCCTTCCTGGTAAACAAGAAAGGTGGGAGCACATGTTTGCTTTCCTTTTTATTAGATCATTTGTCAGACTTTCTCTTTTTCTACATCCTGTTTGAACCAACAGGCCAGTTCATGACTGAAGATCTCGTAGTGCTATACATGATCCTACACAAACCTATGTCTGCTACTTATTTCACCTCTGGTAATTAAACATGGGGTGATGTTAGATCTAACATGCCAGCCAAATTCCAAGTTGAGTAATATACTCCAGCTTCCTTATTTTTTCCTTTACTATTCTGTTTGGATGAGTTTCTCACCCCCTAACTAACTTTTTTATATAGTGTTGCTGGCACGTTTAGAGATGACTTCATTTTACTTGATCTGTAGGCTTTAAGTTATTTCTCATATTTATATCCGTATCCATAAAGAGATTTGGACAGAAGGCGTTAGAAACCCTTTTTTTTGCCAACAGTATGCAAATATTTTGATTTTTAATAATTTCTGTAAAAACCAGTTATCTAACATGTTTGCACATGTTTCTCAAAATGTGAACATATAAAAAACATCTCTCACAGGGCAAACATAAAAAAATAAATAAACTGGAGATCTTAGGAAATAAAAAAAAATTGATCCTGACTGGTATTTCAAATTCTTGTCAAGAAGAAAATTACTGAATAAGAAATAAATGAGTTTGAGGTGTTTTCATATGAAAGAAGTATGTCCACATGAATGCAGTAAATAGTATTAAATGGCAGATCCTTAGTCTGTGGTCTATCCAAAGTTTACAGTTTTCTTTCTTAAAATTTTAATGATGTTTCTTAATCTACCACTTTTTTAGCATTCATCATGATTAAATGTGGTACAATTGTAAATTATGAGTGAATAGTACTCATGTTGCCAGTTTGGTTGTAATAATCATGGTTTGAAACTGAGATTATCAAATCTGCTCAGACATAGATGGTGATGTGGCATTTTATGGCTTGTTCTTTGCTGCTGTCTGCATTGTTGCTGTATATAATATCCATAGTTGATTGTTCTGAGTTTTTCTGCTGTTGAGTGGTTTCTTCTCCATGTGAGATAGAAGGTCACTAGTTCCGCACCTGTAATCAAAGCAGGTGCATCATTGTGCTGGCTGCTTAAAACAGTGTATTTTCAACCTATATGACCTATTCAACTATAGGCCTCCTTTGCAATGCAAGTGATATTTGAATCTCAAAATCTTTCTGTTTTCATTTGACTGTCTTTTCCAGCATTCATTGTACTCTGCTTGACTTGGTTATAACCTGACTGGTTTGTCTTGTCATGTTTCTATGAGTCCCCTCCCCCTGCTTTTTTTTTTTAAAAAAAAAATGTTTAGCAACATGCTAAAAGTCATGACTTGATTGGTGTACCCTTTTTCTTTTTCCTAATGTTTTTAGAGCAATGATTTTGTTGTTTAGGCTTCATAACTTTCATCTTGACATCTACTATATTTATCTATTCATCAACCATATCTGTGTCTTTAAATAATTACTGTCCAGAGGCACTATGAAAACATGGCAATAGTTTTTTGGCTCTTTTCTTTGCTGCTTCCATTTTTGCATCATTTAAAAATGTTTACTTAACTGCAATTTACATTTTAGGCAAGTATATTGGAATAAATAGTTTATCTGTCTAACCTGTGCTTGTTACTCCTAGGCTACTAGACAAAGAATGATTGTATTCTTGGGATCCCAGACTATTTCTTTCTTTGGAAGTTCCCTCACCTGTGATTATGTGAAAAATATCTAAAAAATATCAAAAACCCAGAAGCAATCTACTCATAACTTGCTAGTTGCTACATCAGACTTCTTTCCCCCCTAAGGTGGTATCAGGTTTCTTCCTCCTACCCATTCATACAGTCCAAAGTCAGGAACAATAGTCTTCTCTGTCACTTAACTATATTCTGTGTTCAGCTGGCTTTGGGTTTGCACCTTAAGCCAGCTGAACCCATCTGCATCCAACCAATCTTGTGATATTATAAAATTCTATGAAGACAACTGGTCTGAGTTGAAAGAAACCCAGAAAAGCACATGGAACATTACCAAAGGAGAGGTAGCCTAAAGGAAGCACAGAACTTGGATGGAAGAAAGGAGCAGCTGGTTAGAAAAGCTTGGTTGGAAAAAATTCAGAAACTGACTCCAAACAGATGAGATGAATCACGTAGAAAGCTATTTTATTCTTGAGCTATGTAAAAATAGACCTCACGGTTTGTTTGTAGGTATCCCATTAGATTATTGAGATACAGTCTTTTTGTTTTTGTTTTTGAGGAATAGTATGAATTGACGCCCATAAATATTTGAGGGCTTCTTCAGTGATTACATTACCTGTATAGGGAAGCTGTCTGAAATTACTTCTGTTTTGTTGTTCCTTGTGCAGCTATGTTTTCATACTGTCAGGCTCTGCAGAATAAACTGCGGCAGCAATGCAAACTTCTTAGCAAGTTGTTACTTCATTGTTCATTGTTCATTGTTATGTTTTATCTTTTATCTTTATTATGCCAGGACCACTGATGACATGCACAGAAATTCAAACCACACATTTCTAGCTTTCCCAAGTGACAATGGGGGGATTTTTTTTTTTTAAATTCTCTTGAAATGAGAGAGTCTTTCTGAGGAAGCCAAATTGGGGTTTTCATTGGGGAATGAATATACATGGTGGGCAATATCTCTCCAATACCAAATTAGCACAATTTATTACTGGATTAAAATAGCACTTGAACAACTGCCACAAGGCCATAAATAATTCTGTTCTTACTGCTTTGTCACAGTTAAGCATGGTTTCTGAGAGCACCTTTAGTTGAACAATCTTGGCATGGATTAGAGTTCATATCTGTGAGGAGTTGCTTTAAAATAAGCAAGTCTCCCTGGATAGCCTTATTTTTCAGGGTTATTCTCCCCACTTAGAAGTTTGTTGATTCAGAGTGGATGAAAGAAGTAAAATGCTCCCATTCCATCCTTCATCTCAAACAAATAAGTTTATTTAACTTGCATGACTGAACCTGGATTCTCAAAGCAGCATGTAAAGAAAAAGATGAGGGAAAGAGAGAAGATTAGGTATAGCTATCAATTTTGCTATTCTCCTTTTCAGTTGTTTTTCTTTTTCATGTAGCATTTTTCCTTAGATCTTTATGAACATTTCTACAACAGAAGTCTGATTAATGCCAGATGTACAGTAGAGTTTATGGAATTCATTGCTGTATTCTTCATTGCAGATCAATAAGTACCCATGTTTTATTTTCCAAAACCTACCTTCCACTGCTCTGAAAACACCCTTCAGTTTAACAACTTGAATACATTTGTGCAGTTAATGGTTGTATCGAGGTCACAGTGGTAAATCAACAGTTTTATCTTGATATTTGCAGAGCTTAGATTTCTCTTCACCTGGTAGAAAACACGCATACACAGTTACTCTAAAATTAAATTCATTTGGAATTAGTTAATAATTTAGTCCTGTATTCTTTTGTACTAGCTCCATATGCACAGATGGAAAACAAGGTTGATATGTGTCAAGCTGAAACGTTTCTTACAAAGTAAGAAAAATAATTTCATAAAATTATTCAGAGATTAACTACTTCAGAGAACCTATTATTATTATTATTATTATTATTATTATTATTATTATTAAGCTTTATTTATAGAAAGCTGTAAATTTACACAGCACTGTACATACAATCGTTCCTGACTTGGTTCCTTCCATGCAGTCCTTGGAAGAGGGTCAGAACACAACATAAGAAGAGCAACAAGTGCTATTAACTATATGTATTACCTTTCTGTGTATCAATCTGTTGACTCTAACCATCTTGGTCAGACCCTGGATTCATCTCTCTCTTCCCTAAATCTTGGGGATTCTGCTGGTTCAGCAATATCTTTATTTAACTCCATCTTTCCTCGACTCTTGACAGCTTTGCCCCGTCTCTGTACGCACTTCTTCCTCTAGGACTAGGCCTTAGCCCTGGCTTACCCCCCTCATTAAGTTTCTCCGGTCCTGCTCTAGAGCGGCCGAACGTCTTTGGAGAAAGTCCAAACAGTGGGCTGACTTTATTCATTACAAATTTGTTCTTTCGTCCTTCTCATGCGCCCTCTCTATGGCAAAACAAAATTATTACAAATCATTGATCTCCGCCAATGAGAAGCGCCCACAGCGTTTGTTCTCCACCTTCAACACTTTGCTTAAACCTCCCTCTCCTCCTGTCTCTTCATCATTCTCTCCTAATGACTTTGCTAATTATTTCATCTCAAAGATTACCACTATCCGCTCTGAGATAGTCCCAATTCTTCTTCTGCTCATAATCTTCTATCGCCCTCGCTTAAAAATTTTTCTGTGTTTCCTCCTGCTTCTTTGGATGAACTCTCTACATTTCTGAACTGTTCTAAACCTGCAACTTGTTCTCTTGATCCAATTCCTACTCGTCTTCTAATTTCTATAGCTCCCTCTTTTCTGCCCTCCATATCTTCAATCTCTCTCTCTACAGGCTCCTTCCCTTCAGACTTTAAACATGCTCTCATTTCCCCAATTCTGAAAAAACCTTCTCTTGACCCCTCCTCTTTGTCTAGCTATCGTCTGATTTCTCTTCTTCCCTTTCTTTCTAAGGTTTTGGAATGGGTTGTTTATTCTCTCTGTCTTAAGTTTCTTGAAGCCAACTCCATTCTTGATCC
Organism: Sceloporus undulatus; assembly: GCF_019175285.1. Classification (NCBI taxonomy): domain Eukaryota; kingdom Metazoa; phylum Chordata; class Lepidosauria; order Squamata; family Phrynosomatidae; genus Sceloporus; species Sceloporus undulatus. Next base: position 88,346,519 of record NC_056525.1, read on the forward strand.
CTTTCAGTCTGGTTTCCGCCCAAGGCATTCTACAGAGACAGCTCTCACTAAGATCTCAAATGACCTTTTACGGGCCAAGGCTAATGGCCTTTACTCTGTTCTCATCCTTCTTGATTTATCTGCAGCCTTTGACACCGTTGATCACTGTCTTCTAGTGGATATACTTTCTGACCTTGGGTTCTCAGACTCTGTTCTCGACTGGTTTAGATCTTATTTGTCAGGCCGATCTTTTGCAGTGGTCACAGGTGGTCAGACTTCATCCTCTGTTCCCTTATCTGTTGGAGTTCCCCAGGGCTCTGTTCTGGGACCCCTTCTGTTTTCTCTCTATACACTGTCCTTAGGTAAACTCATTAGCTCTTTTGGTTTTTCCTACCATCTGTATGCCGATGACACCCAGTTGTATCTTTCCACCCCTGACCTTTCTCCAAGGCTTGAACAACAAGTTTTGTCTTGTCTCACAGCTGTCTCACAGTGGATGCGCCATCGGCGTTTGAAGCTCAACATGTCCAAGACGGAGCTTCTTGCCTTTCCTCCTAAGTCCACCCTTCAACACTCCTTTTCTGTCTCTGTGGACAACATTTCTATTCAACCAGTCCAGCAAGCCCGCAGTCTTGGTTTTATCTTTGATTCTTCTCTGTCATGTATCCCTCAGATCCAGACCACAGCCAAGGCTTGTAGATTCTTTTTATACAATATTGCCAAAATCCGACCATATCTCTCCGCCTCTACTGCCAAGATTCTGGTCCATGCCCTAGTGGTATCACGACTTGATTACTGTAACATCCTCCTGGCTGGGCTTCCTCTTTCTCATCTCTGTCCTTTAATATCTTTCCAGCATTCAGCTGCACGCATTATCACATCCGTCCACCGCTCTGACCATATCTCTCCTTTGTTGGCATCACTTCACTGGCTCCCCCTCCCTTTCCGTAGTCAGTATAAGCGCTTACTGTCGACGTTTAAAGCCCTCCATGGGCTGGCCCCTCCTTACTTATCAGACCTTATTTCTCCTCACCTTCCCACTCGGGCCCTCCACTCTGGTAGTCAAGGTCGGCTATCCCTGCCCAGAATTTCCGCTGCCCCCCTCTCAGATTCACCTCTTTTCACTTACTGCCCCTCACTCCTGGAACCTTCTTCCCTGACAAGCAAGATCCATCACTTCATTAACCAGCTTCAAAACGGAGTTGAAGACCAACCTGTTCAGAGAAGCGTTCCGAGGCATTGTGTGACTATCATTTGTTATGTGATGTTCTTTTGTTCCCTGTTTTATTGAACCATTTCCTGTAGCGCTATGTATTTTATATGTATTATCCTATTATCTCTTAGATTGTACGCCATAGGCAGGCTTTCTCTTATATATTTGTTTTATGTACAGCGCTGTGCAAATCTACAGAGCTATATTAATAATAATAATAATAATAATAATAATAATAATAATAATAATCTATCACTGTGTATGCAAAGGAATCTTATAGCACCTTTGAGACTGAGAGAGAGAGATGCTGTAGCATAAGCTTTCATAGCCTTAGTCTATTTCCTTAGAAGCATGGAGTGAACTAGTGCCTAGGAACAGACTTGGCCCAAACCCAGCCCCAAAAGGAGCGGGTCTTTCCTACTCCTTGCTGCAGTCCATTTGGGACCGCAGAAGTGGTTAGCATAGGGGCAGCATGGAATCGCCGTGATCCTGGGGCTTTTCGGGCAGGAGCATTCTCTGGTCGCTTCTCCTTGCCTATCTGTTCTGCCCGTCAGTGACATATCCCCCACATGCATGGGATAGCACTTTCATTTTCTTCATTTAAAATGAAGTAGATTTGTATCTGTAAGATGGCACTGCATCATCTTGCCATTAGTAGCCATTTGCTTAGTGGCATACAGGGAGCCTTTTGATTGCCTTCTTTAGCACTTTTTAGAGAATATAAACCTAAAACGGTGTGCTGGGTGGGGTTCAAAATTATTTACCCTCCTGTAAACCATATGTCTTATCTAGAAAATAATCACAAAATACCAGGTAATCAGGTTACTGTTTTGTGCAGAAAGAAAGCCTGTACAGGATTGTGCATAGGGATGGAAAGAATATTTTAAAATATTAGAAATGCTCTCAGAGAGGCTTACAAATTGTTAATCAGGCAGTTCCCTGCCCTTAGGCTTACAGTCTAAAAAAAACATGATACAAAAGAAGAAGGGATTGGCAGTGGGGAAGGACATCAAGTCCAGTGGTGGTTCCCTCCCTCTGAGGCCTGGACCATGGCAGATGGACTGGAGGGAGGGCCCTACTTCTGTCTCTGGGCAAGGTCTGGTGGAGCTGTACCTAAATACTAAGTATGCCTGCCCTGCTGAGGACTACAAAACCCCAGCTATAGTACTGTTTTACACAAGACCAGCTCTGTCATTAGGCAGAGTGAAACACCTTGGCTATCTTCAGAAGACAGAAAGTGGTTAAGTTATTGTAATATTACCATCAGATCAATGAACATTGTGGGATTTTCTGATTCACATGTCAAAAGAACTTGTTTGCTTTGAGAACTTTTAAAGAGTAGCAGGATTCCATGACTTGCCAATGCAATTCTAGATTCCATGAACAGGAATATAGTGTTCATATCAAGAGGAATAATTGTACCTCTTTAGGGCCTATTCACACAACAAAATTATAGCACTGTTATTCCACTTTCACTTTCATGGCTTCATCCATTGGAGTTCTGGAGTTTGTAGTTTGGTGAGGCTCTGAAGCATTCTGGCTGAGAATTATAAATATCTCTCCCTAAATCTGCCAAACCTTATGTGAAATACTGTGTTCTGGTTTGGACAATACAATTAAAAAAGAAGTTGACAACCTGGAGCATGTCCAGAGGAAGATGACCAAGGGGGTAAAATGTCTGGAAATCAAATCCTACAAGGAATGCAGGAGCTGGACGTGTTTAGCTTGGAAAGGAGAAGATTAAATATCTAAAGCAGTGTCGTGTAGATTTCTGCAGCTATAGAGACTAGGACATGAACCAACTGATTCAATTGTAAGAAAAGAAATTCCACCTAATAATTAGGAATAACTTCCTGAAAGTAAGTGCTGTTTGATACTAGAGTACACTGCTTGGAGGGTGCTGGGCTCTTCTTCATAGGAGATCTTTAAACATAGGCTGGATGTAAATCTCTCAAGAGGTCTTTGTTTATGTATTCCTGTATGGCAAAGGGTTGGACTAGATTACCCTTTGGGTCCATTCCATTCGTAGCTCTACCATTAGCTCCTCTGCCTCAGGCATCAAAGGTTCTTTGGCCTGTCCTAGATTTGCAAAATAGCTTTTGACACAATCTCTGAATTTTCCTGTCATTTCAAGCTGTGGTCACTTGAGCACATCTTATAATGTGGGTGTGTTTTTTTACAAGAGTGGTTTTGTGTCTGTGAAGTAAAAAGAGGAACAATGCAAGATTGTCATTGACACTATATTTAACATTATTAAACTTTAAAAAGTTTTCTGTAATTAAGTATAGTAGCTTTGGAAAGAAAATAAAGAACAGAGTTTGAAGAAACCGCTTCGTATGTTAGCTCTGTGAATGATTCCATGCAAAATGTAATGCATTTACTTCAACCTACTGGCTTTAGCATATGTTTCTCTTGGCTCTGCAGTATGAAATGTGGTGTATACAAATTGACATTAGCAAAAGTGTTCTGATGGTAACTTAAAATGTGCAGACAAATGAGTGAAATGTATTTGTTTTGGGGGTCAGTTAGCTGTACTGTTCAGTGTTATTTTTGATGTATTTACATTTGGGTATTTTTGTGGCATTGGGTATTTTGTGACTTGACTGTGCCAACTTTCTTCAGGAAATTTATTTGTCTGAATAAAAGCACAAGTAGTGCCAAAGCTAATATTCTCAGAAAGCAAATGGCTAGAACTGATTCATTTACAGCAGTTTCCTTACATATATTTCTAAAAATGAAATGTGGTACCTGTTCTCAGTAAGATTGTAGTTTTAGAAAAATTGGAAGCAGATTACTGTTTTGTGTCTCTTTCTGGGGGCAAATCACATCATCAGGGTCCTTACTGGCAACTGAACATTGTCTCGGTAAGGTTGCTATGTTTATTTCTATCACAAGAGGGGGAAATGCATCTAAGGTTAAGTTAACCCCTCTGTTGCACCCCTTTGTATTGTGCTGCTCAGGTTCCCCAGAGACTTTTATTTATTTGAATCTGTACTTGTTACTCTCCCCACATTTGTTTCACCTGGGCTTCCTGTAAGGATACTGTGACAATTTTTTCTCTTTTGTTCTGCCTTTGGGTCAGCTGGGAGACACCTTGGCAATGCATTGCTGATGGTGCTGCTACATGACACATGATCTTGTACACTCCCTTGTGCTTAGCCCTGCTATCCTTCAGCACTTTTCCTTTCTACTATTGCATCCTCTTCTCTTTCCTGCCTTTCCCCTTACATGCTTTACCCACCAATTTGATCTTCCATCCTAGTTTCTCTCTGTGCTTGACCTTACCCAGCTCCTTCACTGGTCCATGGCTGAGCCTTCCCCCCCCCCCTTCCCTGCCCTTGTCTCTCAGTTTCCATTCATCCTGTTGATTTCCATGGCTGTCTCTTGTTGGCTCCCTCACTTTGTGCTACCAAAGGATATTATAACACCTTTGTGAACTAAGAGAAAGAAGGTTGTAGCATAAATTTCCATAGATGATGGAGATTATCAGAAAGGAGTAAAATATCCGTATCTCATTCTTAACCCATGGTATTCATGCGATTGGGGGGGAAGGTTATCACCCCCGCATGCTTATCCTGTTCTTCTCCCATCCGTAAAGAGTAATGGACCTGTCATTTTGATGGGAGAAGAATGGAATAATCATGGGGGCATGTGATAATCTTTCCCCCCGATCAGGCAAATACCACAGGTTAAGGATGGGATAAGGATGCTTTGCTCCTCCATGTGATAATCTCCTGAGTCTGTTTCGTCAGATGCATGGAATGAAGTACCTATGGGCAGATATTTATACCCATGAGTGAACAGGTGTGTGTGTATGGATACTAATACTAATATTTATTTCTTGCCCTCCTCCCCCATGGATCAAGGTAGGGAACAACAATGAACAGATAAACAACATCAATTAAAACATAAGTTACAAATATAAATCTAATAGCAATATAACACTGGTGGGTATGGTGATGGGGGGGCTACTTTGGTTTTGATGACGATGGTCATTCAGGGACAAAATTGTCAGGAAATATATTTCCTGAAGTCAATATGAGTAGATATTTTATTTAATTATTTAGAATATTTATACTCTGCTGTTCAGCCACAAAGGCTCTCAGAGCAGTTTACAGATTATTAATTTTACAGTTCCCTGCCCTCAAGTTTACAATCTAAAACATATATAAATAAAAAAGATATCCATATGAATGATGGAGGGAGTTTTTAAAATGTTGTATGATGTTGGTTGGGAACCAGAAAGGAGTTGTGATAAAAATGGGCAAGAGAGCCCCAATGAGGCTGGGATGTTAACTGGTGTTATAATATATGTGGTGTATCAGAAAACCATTGTCTGTTCATCCCACTATCAATGGACTGTAGTTTGTGGATATATCCCAATTATACTGTTTCTCTTTTCCAATCTCCTTTTGAAGGTTTGTTGTTGTTGTTCAAAGAGTGCTATTCTGAGGTTCTGAAATGGCAAGTTCAGGAAGTCTGAAGTGTTCTGCAACTGTTTTTTTCTGTGTTCCCATTTCTAATGTCTCGCTTATGTCCATTTATCCTTTGCTGCAGGAACTGGCCTGTTTGTCCAATGTAGAAGTCTGAAGGGTATTGTTGATAGATGATAGCATCTATTGTATTAAAGGATGGGCAAGTGAAGCTATCTCTAGTGATGTGATTAGGTCCCATGATGACATTTCCTGATTAGCTGTATGGGCAGAGTTGACATCTAGGTTGCGGCAATGCCTTGTACCCATCTGCCCATCTATGTTTTGTGTTCTTCTGAGGGTAAGTGAGATTGGGAGAATATCTGTAGGCAAGTAAAGTCCTGCCACCAAGAGCCAGAGAGAGAGAAGCATTATTGTCCAGAATAGGTTGTAGTTCATTGATGATGTCTGAGTGGTCTCAGTTGGGAGCTTAATGTGACCACTAGTGGGATTCTGCCATATTCTGTCTTTGGTTTGTTCTGTAACCGATTAGTCCTGAGTATAAGTCTTGCCTTGTTGATTTGGGTTTGTTTGTTTTTACTTCATATGGTGTGGTTTGAGGGATGCCTGTTATAATTCCATGTGTTTGGTACCCTTGTCTTGTGGGTGTATGCAGATGCAGTAGTATTGGAGGGCTTGGCTGTAAACTATGGGTTTGCTAGTGTGTTTAGGATGGAACTTGGACGCATGTAAGTACATGTTGGTGGATTTATGATATATTGTGGTGCTTAGCAATAGCAATAGCAAGTACATATCAGTGCACTTAAGCGCTCCCTAAGCAGTTATAATATGTAAGCCAATTGCCCCCAACAAGCTGGGTACTCATTTTAGCGACCACAGCAGGATGCCAGGTTGGGTTGACCCTGGAGTCCCTGGTTGGAATCAAACTCACAGCCTTGCAACTGTGAGTGGCTGCAGTACTGGCATTTAACCACTGCGCCACCAGGGCTCCAGATGTTCATTGTGTAGCTGTATGATGGTGTTCAGAAAGTAAACTTGTTCTGTAAATAGTTCCAGGCTGAGTTGTTGAAATTATGGTGGAATGTCATAAGTGATTCCTCTCCAGGAGTCCAAATGATAAAGATATAATCAATGTACCTCAGGAGAAGTTTCTGGGTGGAGGAGTTAGGGAACCATTGTTCCAGGTCAGCCACAAAGATTTTGGTATATTGGGTGTCATGTGTGCTCAATGATCAGTATAAATATCTGTCTATAGGCACTTCACACATCTGAAGAAGTAGACTTGCTCTGCAAAAGCTTATGGCACAATCTGCTTTTTCTCACTTAGTCTCAAAGGTACCACAAGATCCCTTTGCATACTGATGCAGACAAACACATCTAAGCCTTTGACGTCAACCACATTATTTTGAAAATAAAATGTTCTTAATCTGATGATTGAACAAAAATATTTTATGTAGCTATAGCTATCAAGTTGAGGAGCTGATCTTGCTGATGGTCTGCTGGGGCCCTCTAATGGCTAATGCTGGAATATCCACTTTGGACCAAATAAATTCATCATTTTAATATTGTGCCTCTATAACACCTGAGAAAGTTCAAAGAGAAAATGGAATCCATTAAATAATGCATGCTTAACAACACTGCACTTCTACACTTTTACTTGACCTCCTGGCCTATTTCTTTCTTCTAGAAACTATTTAGGAATAGTAAATGAAATGTCAGCCTGAAGAAATCAAAGACCAAAGTGCTATCTTTAAGAGAAATATCTCTGAAAGATCTAGATTGTGATTTGAATGCAAAGTCTCTATATTTTAAATGGCAGTTTTCTGGTTTGTTTATAGGTTGATATATTCCACCTTTTGGATGTAACCCAAAAACTTAGTGTGTTAGTTTAAAAAATTAAATAGCAAATGTAAAAATCACAAAATAGTACAATCACTAAGGGGTACAATAAAGTTTACAAATTCAATAGCAGCATTAAGGATGAAATGAATGGGTGAAAATAATTATGTTACTAAGCAAAAGTGGGACACCAAGGAAACCTTTCTAGCGAGAGTGTCAGATAATGAGGATGCCACCACAGAGAAGGCCCTTCACTAAGGGCAACTTGATTCAGCCCTGAACATAGAGGTACCCAGAGAAGGAGTTCTTCTGGGCCTCTCAGTATCCAAGCAGACTGATGATATGTAGAAATACATGTTCCTTCAACCGGGAGTAATACTTCCCTGGTGTTTTACTGACATAATACTTAGAAAGTTTTGATTTTTTAAAAAAATAATATTTGAGAAACATTATATCTTTGAAAGTGAGAGCCAGTGTGGCGTAGTGGTTTGAGTGTTGGACTACGACTGTGGAGACCAGGGTTCAAATCCCTGCTCAGCTATAAAGCCTACAGGATGATCTTGGGCAATGTGCAGCCTCATGGGAAGGCAATGGCAAACCTCCTCTGAACAAATCTTGCCATGAAAATCCCATAATAGAGTTGCCTTAGGGTCACCATATGTCAGAAAAACAAACTGAAGACATACAACAACAACAACAACAACAGAAATAACAGCAACAAACATATCTTTGAAAATTCAGGAAATGATCAGAGATCTTTTTCCAGGGTAGCTAGATACTGGCAAAGCCCTCAAAGGGATGATTGCAGAAACTTCTATGGCTCTTGGCTTAAAGCCTTACTTTTCAGTATTTTTTTAAAATGTTTTGATTTCTCTGTTTTATACTTTTCAAAAATTGATATTGTTTTGCAAAATCACCTATCAGGGTAAAATGGTCATATAAAGTAGTTTAAGCATTTATCCCTGTACGGACAGAATATGTATACAAGCACATAGTATTTTTCATGAACCACACTTACATAATTCTGGTCTTATTTGCAACATCACTTCAGTTGCAATATAACATCCCTTACCTTTACAGTTGTCACTTGAATCCATTCCAGTACTATTAGGTATGAATAAAGGAACTACACATAATTGGAGTTTAGTTCTACATGCTTAAGAGGTATGCCACGAATAAAAAGGAGCTTGTCTTGTAAGTCGTAGAAGCTATTAGAGTGAAAACTTTAAAACATAATTTCTGTTTGTATGCAGAATTATTTTATGTATGTAGAAATGACTTCTTTGGATCACATCAAATACAGTGAGCTCTAAAATGTAGTGGAGTATTAGTTACTGGTATGACTTAATGTTATAGCTGCCATAAATTAGTTTCAGAGATCTCAGCCTCACAATTACTGGCCCTGATGGAGAGAAAAAATTTAATGGTCAAAAGGACACTGATACCCTCTTAATTCAATATTGATAATATTCAATATTAATAATGTTCTTTAGTGATACGTCTTGAAATTCCTTAAACAGAATGGTGGATTGTGGTAAAAGAACTAAACAATTCTCCAAAGCTTTGTACTTGTATAAGTACCTATTTGCCATTGACACTTTGAAAAAGGCTGCTCCTATTAAAAACAAGAAAAATGAACAAGCAGCTGAGGACTTCCAAAGGACTTTTGAACAAGAAGTAGGAGTCTGAACCTCATGTTATTTAATTGATAAAATAAATCAGCTTTGTGGATATTTTCCCAGGCTTCAGCAATGTAGTGTCATTCAGATTTGGGGGGGGGGGGAACGACCAGTTTCGCTGTGCCACAGCATGTACATATCTTGCTGATTAATCTTTCCCATTATGTTGCATTTCTTCTCTTTTCTTCCTGTGCAAGAGCTCCCTCTGTTTGAAAATGGTAGTTTAGTTATGACCTTTAATTAAATGAATTCTTTACCTACTGAATTATTCTGCACTACGTTTTCTGTGTCTTAATTAGATTTTATCAGATTTGTTTGTTTTGTAATAGCTGGCAGACTTCAGAATCTGGATTCTAAAGAACTTGCTTGCTTCTTCAATGTAAAATAATAACTTTTTTAAAAGGCAGCTTCTGTTCAGATGGACTCTTGGAGAACCATACTAAATAAAATATGTCCTTTCTCCTTCTAAAAGAACAAGGCCAGTGTTCTTGTTGGTAAACACAGTCAAGTCATGTAATAATCAAGGACAGTAAAATCCCTCATTTATCACTCATTTGTTTGGATACAGGCATATTTTCCTTTCCAAAATTTAGTCCACCCCAGGTAGAATTAGCTGTGTAGAACCAATTACTTTATACAAGGGCTCAGAAAGGTTCACATAATACCGATTTGGTGTCATTTTAATGCGAAACAAATATCACCATCATCTGGCCTCTTAATCTACTTTAGCTTTAAACTGGTTTTTTTGTTTGTTTTTTTGCTACCTGTGAATTATTTTATGTTGCTTTTACATTTTTATTATTTCTGTTTTAAACATAGCTTTATTTCTTGCTGTCAGGTACTCTGACAACTTTGTTGTGGGGAACTCTATAAATACTGTTAGTAAAATTAAAAATAAGAAAACTTCAGAAAACTTCACGACTTACTGCAGGGTGAGTTTTTGGACCACAGCAAAGCAGAGCATATCAGCCAGGATTCCGCCTCTCAAAGGTCCGTGCAGTTTGCATAGGCTTTAGGAAGGAGCAGGAACACCAGCCAATGCGAAAGGAGGCCATTGGCTTGGGGACATGACCAAGGAACCTTGCCAGCAGGCTTCACTCTGCTCAGGTGTGAGCTATTTAAACCAGCTTCATTTTCATCTGGAGTTTCACTCCCTCCCTCCCTCTATTTTGTTGGCTTTAGACATTGTATTACTTGAATTTTCTCCAACGGTTGTCACAACTTTGAAGTGGTTGGTTTGGCATGGAATTCAGAGCTAGGTAGGAGGAGACAGGATTGCATGACCACTAGAAGTGTAATAGTGTCCCATTATAGGACCTGGGAAGTGCAGCTGGAAGAGATCACATCCAGATCATTCATGTTTGGGTTTTCCTCCTCCCAAGTGACAGAGGAACCATGCAATTACATCTGCCCATTTGGAATCCCATATCTGTCATCGTAGGCATCCACCTGGCAAATAGGCTTTGACATTTCGCTCATATTCCAGCATGTGAGATGCCCGATGCCTCAGTCCAGATTTATATGTGGTGCTAAGCTTATTTTCAAGTCTAACCAATAAAGTTTGTGGCCTTTTTTAGTCTGACCAGAGTGTCTATGTGTGGTCTTTTATAAATGGAGAAGTGTCACCACTGGACCCACAAAATCTTTCACCACATAATTGCTGAAAATGTCAAACCTAGAGCAGACTTTTCAATTTTTTGATTTTTGATTTTGAATGTTTCAGATAGTAATCACACTGAGAAATATATAAGCTTCCATGCGGCAGTTGAGTCTCTTATTTCATGTTCCTATAGTAGCAATTACGTATCAGGGATGATGGGAGTTGTTGCTCTTCACCTCTGGCTCGAACTCACCACCTGGTTGTGCACCACGCTGACCAGTTTTGGCCAGTAGTTATAGCTTAGCAGAGTTACAGAGAATAGGCTGAAGACCCTGACAAATTCTCCAAGCCTTCTCACTCTTGCTTCCAGAGAAGTCTCCACCCTTCTTCAGGATCCAGCTGGTTCTTGTAGCTTCACCCAAGACACCAGACAACTCAGTAGTCTTATATAAAAGATCTACTTTATTCTACTATATACAGCTCCAAACTATCCAACACAACAATACTCTACTCCTCACTATCCACTACTACTACCCACAAAATACATTGGGATGCATAGTCATTATTATAGTCAATTCAAGATACCACCCATTGTTGTCTGTTTCCACCCAGTAGGCGTGTACACCATTCTCATTGGTTCTCTTGGTTCATCCTACAATTAGTGATTTCATCATCTCAGCCTTGACCACTTAACAATTGTCAGGTGTGTCCAATTATCCACTTGCATCTCTGTCCTTGGCATTCAGGACTTCTTAATTGTATTACCATTTACACCTGTGTGGTTCCCAATTGGCTCCTGCTGAGTCACCCTGACTCTCACATACATGTTTTATTTCACTTACTGTATATCCCATGTTGCTTTTTTCCTTGACATTACAGTTGTTTTTTTTTAATTCCAGTCACTAGTATTATCATTATACTTGGATTATTAAAACTTTGTAACTTTCACACAAGAACTTGGATGTCACAAGTCAAAAGTGATAGTTTTACCTTTACTTCATTACACTTTTTATAAAGACATTTTACTGATGTCGAGCTTTAAAAGTAACACGAGTGGTAATTACATTGCTTCTGTTTTTTAATAGTACTTTTAAATTGCTTGATTGGGGCATTTGGACACCTTTTAGCAGAATTTGAGAGGGATTTTTCAGGTTTTGTGTCAGTCCTGGTTTCTTAGGGTTTTATTGTTTTCATATATTACCTATTGGGACTCTGTAAAGAGATACATAATTAATTGCTTTTAAAAGAAACATATTAAGTTCTAAAGGTATTCATTCCCAGAAGTCAATAGAATTCCTTGTTAAAATATATTTCTATTTGTATTGAAAATGTTCAGATGTGTCAATGGTTAACTAAAGTTTAAAATGGTTCCTGTAGGAAATCATAGAAAATTTCTAGTCCTGGTTTCTCCTTGTTAAATTTAAGAAGGTGAGGAAGACTGGCTGACTACAGCCTCTTGGGCTGCTCAACTGCTGGACTTGATTTGATGCCCTAAAAATATGAGCTGTTGTAGCATTTCTCTTATGGTACAATTCAGTTTATTTATAAACTCGAGACGGTTGTGCACGCACTGGTAACCTCACGCCTTGATTTCTGTAATGCACTCTACATGGGGCTACCCCTGTGCTTGACTCGGAAATTACAGCTGGTTCAAAACATGGCAGCCAGGCTTGTGTCAGGTACATCTAGGAGGGACCACATTACTCCGGTTTTGAGGTCCCTCCACTGGCTGCCTATCAGCTTCCGGGCCCAGTACAAGGTGTTGGTTATCACCTTTAAAGCCCTAAATGGCTTGGGTCCAAACTATCTTAGAGACCGCCTCCTCCCGTACAATCCTCCCCGCGCTCTCCGGTCCTCTGGGAGGAACTTACTGCAGCCTCTAAAATCTAGGCTTGTGGCAACCTCCCAGAGGGCGTTCTCTGCTGTTGCCCCCAAACTCTGGAACGACCTGCCGGATGAGATCCGTCAGATAACATCATTAGACAGCTTTAAAAAAGCGGTCAAGACGGATCTCTTCCGGCAGGCCTTCCCAGATTAACCATCCCGGCCCAGGTTCCCAGGTTCCCTGATTCCCTCATTCCTCCCGTGGCCCCATCTTAGAGATGGTTGAGGATCAACAGAGGGATATCAGGGTTTTTAGTTTTAATTGCTGTTTTTATCCTTGATATTGTATTTTTAATATGTTATACTATTTAATACTGTCTTAAGGGGGGGAGGGATAAAGTGTTTTTAATTGTCATATTTTATATTTTACTGTTGTTAACCGCCCGGATTGGTTTGCCAGAGGGCGGTATACAAATAAATATTATTATTATTATTATTATTATTATTATTATAAAGTACAGCATTAAGTACTCAAAAGCTTTGGCTGAATTAAGCAGACCACATGATGACCAACTCCTTTTTGGATTATATCTATGTTTCCTTATTTCAGCACATTTATTGTGATTTTAACCTTTGCATGTTTTCTTCCATCCTCTTTCTCTCTTCTGTGTCACTGATAATTGAGAGAACGATTCCTTAATAGTATTTTTAAAAGATCACATTTTCTTTTGATTATTTTCCAGGACCCCTTGGAGCCAACAAAGGCAGCATTTGTGGTCAGCTCACTGGTGCCAAATGGTGTAGCAGAACGTGGTGGCGAACTTTTCCCTGGTGACCGTCTGGTCTTTGTAAATGACGTATGTTTGCACAATATGACTCTAGGAGAAGCTGTAGAAGTGTTGAAGTCTGTACCACCAGGCAATGTTAACCTTGGAATCTGCAAACCTTTGGCGGTAAGGCCTATTTGTCTTTTGTTCTTTAGCATATATTTTTCCAGCTCAGCAATGTTAGTGCTTGATTTGACTCAGGTTTGCTGGAAGTCAGCTTTTGGTTTGGTAGAGATGCAAGGGGAAATTCTGCCCAATGCAGGCAAACATTTCCTCTCCTCTGCTTCTTCAGGAACCAAGGGCAGATTTAAAATGTGGATCAAGCCCTATAGCCATACAGCAGTTTCAAGAACAGGGCCTTCTTCTTGTGCACATGTAAACTGTAATGGAAGTGGTGGCATAGACATTAAATAAATCAATGAACAATTTAAAAATACAAAGTAAAATGACAACAGAAGAATCTTCAGTATATCTTCATATACTGTATTCAACAATTTTTGGTACTGCAATTTTTGTAAGAGTTGTAGCCTGACCCCATGCATTTTTAGTCAGCTGTCAAGTAACAGATGGTGGTCTCAATCCAGTATCCCCTTTGTTGTTAGCTGCCCTTGAGACAGTTCCAACTCATGGCAACCCTGTTGATGAGACATCTCTAAGAATCCCTATCCTCCACTGCCTTTCCCAGATCCTGCAAGCCCCTGCTCATACCCCCTTGGTTCAGTCTATCCATCTGGTTTGTGGTCTTCCTCTCTTTCTTCTACCCTCTACCTTTCCTAGCATTATTGCTTTTTCTAGTGATCCGTGCCTTCTCATTATGTGGCCAAAGTATGATAGTCTCAGCTTGATCAACTTTGCTTCCAAGGAGAGCTCTGGTCTGATCTGTTCTGTTCAAGAACCCCTTTGTTTGTTTTCTTGGCTGTCCATGGGATCCTAAGTACTCTTCTCCTGTACCACATTTCAAATGAGTTGATTTTCTTTCTGTCTGCTTCCTTCAGCTCTCACATCCGTACATGGTAATTGGGAATACAATGGTCTGAGCGATTCTGACTTAGTGCTCAGTTGTATTTCAAAACGTATAGCCAGCACTACATGTTCAGAGAGCATCCACAATCCCTCCTTGTATGTAATGATAATTATAATGGTTACAATTCACAAAGCCACACAAAAACATTCCTTATCACTTTTTTTTCTTACACCAATATCTAGCATTGCACAATGAGATTCTGCCAGCTGCATTGCTTATTTAGTGCTCAAGACAAATGGGTCAATACTGAATGAAAATGCTTTTTTGTTTTGTCAGGATTGGCTAAGGATGGGCTTTACTTATATCATAAATGAGTAATTTGAATCACACACAGCTGCTGGAGACCCTGATATGTTCCTTTGTATCATTGGCTTCCCTAGCCTTTCTTTTGCCATTAGGTGCTGAACTGTAGTCATTGGGCATCCTCAGCAGTCACCCAGCCAAGAATAGAGGAACATTCTGAGCACTCCCAACCACAAGTTCTACACAATAGTCCTCCAGGCAGGAATAGAAAGCTTTGGAGATTCAGGATGTGACTAGACAGAGAGAAGCATTGAGCTATCCCAGTGGTCTCCAAAGTGTGCTCTTTAGGGGATTTTGGAGTTAAGCTCCCAGAATCCCAGACTCTTGACAAAAAACTGCTGAGGTTTGTGGGAGCTGAGGTCCTAAATCTCTGAAGGGCACAGTTTGGGGACCACTGAGCTATGCTTTCCCCTTCATTAGTGGACCTCAAACCAGTGAAGTGGTAGGGATCAATTGCACCAATTAATACGATCCTCTCTAAAATAATGAGTTTTGCTGTATTTTCTGAAAAAGTAAATAAGGAGCTATTTCCCCGTACATTGGAGGTGCTTTGCATTTACCTAGATTTCTGTTTCCCAATTTATTTTAAATATATATCCAATACTATTTCTGTGGGATCCTGAGATTGATTCAATATACTCTAAAATAGTTATATAAAAATGCAACCAAATTACATAGAAACAAATAAATATGGCAACAAGGCAATGTCCCACCAAGATTAAAATGCAAGAGGGTATAATATATACAAGAAGGTCTTAACCAACCTTCTTAGGAAATAGAGAATGCCACAATCTGGAAGGATGTTACTGTAATACTATTTGGGATCATATATGATTCTAAATACTGCACACATGCAATCTTGTGGTCTTTCTCCACAAAGTCTTTCCCCTGTTGCATGCATTCTGACTCTCTTTTCTTGGGTTATTTGTTCTGAATGTATATTATACAAATTATATATAGGAAATTTCATGTACTTCTCTCTTCTCTTGTGATAGACAGCAATTTGAGCTATTGTGCATTGGCATATAGAGATCCTAGCGGCCCCAACTTATTTATTTCTTCATTTATTTTATTGCATTTCAGTATAATACACTTTCAGTAGGACAGATCTATGTAATACAGTTTCCAGTAAATTTCTAGCTCTGTGGTTTTGGGTGTGTTATAGAACTGTATGGCTGCTTACAAAATATTTAAACAATATTTAAATGCTGGCTCTAGCATTTAACCTTCTACAATTATTATTATTATTATTATTATTATTATTATTATTATTATATTAGTTGATGGGTGAGTGGAAACCCAGTCCAATATACAATTCCAGTGCCAGTGGAATTTGGATTTTCTTTCTTTCTGTGAGGCTCCAACCTGGTGATGCCAAAAGCATCTGTTCCATAGAGTTTTCCTGCCTTCTGGAGTAGGTTATTAGGGCACAGAGAGGTTGTTGAGGGTGTAAAATGAAAATCACAGCTTCTGATGGAAGCCATGGGATTCAACATTGCATTCTGTCCCTGTTCATGCCTATTACTTTTAAACACAATATTTCGGGGGAAATCTCTCAGTGTTTTTCTTCTATCCATGGCAAAGATCTATACCAAGATGGACAAAGTACAGTCCACAAGACCCTTATGTGCAGGCCCCAAAACACTCACTATCTCCAGATTTTTTACAATTTTCTTTTGTGGACGGGGCAATTTTAGGTGATTTCTTTTGCCTGAAAACAAGCCAAAAGCTGCCAAAACTGCCACAAATACAATAGTTTACTTTCCCTAATTTCCAGAGCCCTCTTTGCATCCCACAAAACCCCAAATAAAAAGAATGGCTGAAAACAAGCCAAAATGGCAATCAGATGTGAGGGAATGCTGAATGCACCAGTGTGGTCACTTAATGTCTCCTGCCCTTCTGGTATATACAGTCCGCCCTCCCCATATGCAGGGGATTCGTTCTAGACCCCTCCACACACACATATGGGGAAAAGAGTGCATGCTCAAGCTGCATGGAAAATAATGGGACACATGCTTGCAGCAGTGCACGGGGCTTGCCTTCCACACCCCATTATTTCTGCCAGGGCTTGCCTTCTGCGTAAGCTCAAACTGTGGAAGGCAAGCCTGCTTGTGGGGAGGGCTGACCGTAGTTTAGCAACAATACAGCCCAAGGCTTTCCTCAACCAATTTCTGAGGCCAAAACCTTAAAGTATTCAGTTGAAAAGTTACAGCTATATTGAAATATTCTGCTTAGGCAAGTGGAAAAAATGGATGGTGCTTTCTTGGATAGCTTGGAAACCTCCCTGTTCTTTTCACTAACTTCTTTGATATAGAAACTAATCAAAAGAAATAAGCCAAAGCAGAAGATATAAATGTAACATTTAAGTATAATTTTTATATTTCCCATATGTCTGGCTTACTGTTTTTTGCAATTCTCTTTACATTTCACTATATTTTCTGTATTCTGGACTTTTTTTTCTTGATAGGATTTGACTCATATCCTTCTGGTGTACTTTCTGCATTCCCCTTCTGTTTCTTTCCAGCTCTTCTCTCTACAAACTCCTATCCTCTCTTTCTGTCTTCCTGAAGTTGGGCTTGAGTATTTTATTGATTTATTGTTCTTTGTTGCTTTTAAGGGAGAAAATAAACAGCCTGAAACTTCATCTTTTGTGGATACCAGGAGTATTACCAGAAATTCTTTATCTCAAGAACCAGTCAATGATATTGAGTCATCAATACTTCTTGAAGCTCCTAAGGTTTCTATTGATTTTTTGGACATTGAATCTAAAATGATGGTGCACAGAGATTGGGAAGGAGGGAAGTGAAGTTACTGCCTGACTCAGGTCAAACTAATCTTCACTCATTTACTATTAGTTGTGCCTTATATGTAAGATGCATGTTTCTGATGTCCTAGTGAAAGTATGTAATTTTCCTGTTCCATACGGAAAGTGCAAATACAAGTGTTTTAGTGGCTGCATCCCCTTTCATTGAAGTAGCATTTAGAGTTTGATATTATGTTCCCTTTGGCGCGTTACAGACCGCCCAGAAGGGGCAGTCTCGCGCCGCTGCCGGTTGCTCCGCAAAGGAGCCGCAGCAGCCAAACCGTGCGGCTCCCTCGCGGAGCAAGAAGAAGTGCCAAAATGGCGCTTCTTCCTGGGCCCCGGAAGAGGTGCCGCAAGGCGTGAGGCGCGCACTCGCGACGCCACTTCCGGTGCGCGGCATCCGTGACGTCAAAATGGCAGTGTCCATCTGTATAGGGCACCGCCATTTTGACACACTCATTACGCGCGAGGGGCAAGGCGCATCAGGAAGCGCCACCCCTCGCGTGTAATGATGGCACCTCTGTCAACCGAGGAATGCCCAAAATAAGCATTTGAGATACATCCTGCAATTTCCAAATAGCACACAGTTCACAATGATCTGATTTCCACACTAAGGAAGTGGCAAATGAGATGATATAAATTGCAATCCTTTGGATGATTACTTGGAAGTAAGCCCCATTGAACACAGTGGAATTTAGTTCCTACTAAACATGCATGGGTTTCTGTTGTGATCTCAACAAACTGTATATTCTGGATTTTGGCCTGAATTTGTTTTGTTTTTTGTTGTTGTCAGCAGAAGTCTTGAGTATGTTTGTGCATCTGTCTGTCTGTTTGAACGAGAGAGAGAATATCATTTGAATGTTTTGAGGACACAAATTGGAGAATGCAGAAGTCTTTCACACCTTATTTTAAATAAAAGTAACAAAGAATCTCTTCAATATTTTAAGCAGGACTTCAGAGATGCATCTTTCTCTAAGGAAGAACTTGTTGATGAACCAATCCTGCATTTGGGGAGACAATTTCAACTTGCTCAGAATGAAACAGATATCAATAAAGAGTCATGGGAAATGCATGAATTTTTGAAACCTGCAGTAGAGCATGTGGGTGAAGAACGAGAGATGCTAGTGGATGATGAATACAATGTGGATGAGGACTACTATAGATACATGCCATTGGATATAAAGGAAATTGAAATAGACTTTGAAACTGCAAGGCAATGGGCAGAAGAAATCGAACCAGTTAAAGCAGCAACACCAAGTTCTGCAGTGGATCTTAGTGCTGAAGAGGTATATAACTTTATATTAAAAACAAATGATAAAGTAATTTGACTGCTGATGGGGCATCACACAATAGATATTTTTATTTTATTAATTCTAGGATGAACCCCAATATCGAAATAATCTGAGAGAGTATTCAGACAAAGAGAAGCTAATATATTGTTCAAAGCATAATTCAAATCATAATAACTGCTTTGGAAAGATGAGACCCCCCCTTAGTGGGTTGTTGAATTAGGTTTAAACTCATGCTTCAGCCTTTTTCTGTCAGTGCAGGGTTATGTCAGTACTCTTCAGTTTTCAAATGATGTTATTTTTCTTTTTTTGCTGAAGACTGAAGAAGGAATTAGTATCAATTCAATAATCCTTGGTGATTTAGTGGAATACAGCCAGCAAAATGCTATACTGGAAGGTAAGTGAGTGAGACATAAGCAAACAAAATAAAACAAACAAAAATCACCCCCAAATCATCTCAATTTGGGTTTTGCCTTTGTTTGTTGCATTGAACTAATGCAAGATGTTTAACTGTAGATATTAGAAGACTGCTTTCAGCTGTCCTGAAATAACTGTCATGTTCTTCATTTCCACACTAAGGAAGTGGATGGTTACTTGGGAGTAAGCCCCATTGAACACAGTAGAACTTAGTTCCTAGTAAACATGCATGCATTTTTGCAACCTTCATTATCTCTTCTCTTCTCTTCTTTCTTTCTTTTCTCTTTCCTTTGATTCTTCTTTCTTTTTACACTGCTCTAACCTTTTTTTTTAAAAAAAAATAAGATTGCCCCTAAAATGTTTTATTGTTGTCATTTCTCCCAGGGAAAATTACCTCTGAAAAGAATGAACATAGTGAGGTGGAGAAACCACCCATAACTGGGCAGTGGGTAGGAGGATTTTCTGAGGCCCATAGTCATTTGTATTAAAAGTAATATTCCGTGCTTGGAAAGAAAGAAGATAAGACTGAAATTTGTTATGTATATCACAAAGGCATAAGTGTTATGCTTTCAGAAGTCTCTTTCTTCTAAGTATGTCTAAAATGTGTGTTATTGTTTTTCCCTTGAACTTACACTCATAAAGCTATCTGTATTCTTTGCTTGACTTGCATTTCCCCTTTCTAGACAGTTACTTACATCAAAGTCTCAGCATGCTGCAACAGTAACTCATTTTTTATTATAAGGTGCCAAGATACAAAATGACCATGAAGATATTTTCTGCATTGATGATGATACTGAACGAAATAAATTGGAGGCTGAAGACTGTAAAATCTCAAGCACCCAGGATTCTGCCCTCCTTAGAGTGGGGCTGTCGAGGTAAAAGAGGTGTCCAGCTTTTTTTTTTTAATTGCTCTTTCTTCAACTGAATTGAGTTGTCAAGGCTGCATTATTTTCTCAAATACATTTAGAAAAAAACATAATCCGTTAAAAGCATAATCACACTGTCCACAGCATAAATATCATACTCATGGAGAAAGATCATCTGTTTTGCTAACAAAGGGCCCAACAGACAGGCCAAAAAAAAAAAAAAAAAAAGGTGCTTCGGGTCACTTTGGAGGTATGCTGTTTAAATAACACATGCATCCTAAGAGGCCAGAAGCTGTGCCAAAGCTGCACTCCGGTCCTTAGGTCTGGAGCATGGCTTTAGCATAGCTTCCGGCCTCTTAGGACGCATGCTTCATTTAAGCAGCATACCTCCAAAGTGACCCGAAGCAGCTATATTTTGGCCTGTCTGTTCGGGCCATAAGTATCTGTTGGAGGCAAGGACAAACAGAAGGACCTATTCACACATTCAAAGGAAATGTTGTTGTTACTGTTGCTGGTTCTGCTGGTGGTGGTTCTGCGGCTGCTGTTGTGTGCCTTCTAGTCATCTTTATTTATGGTGACCCTGTTTTGGGGTTTTCTTGAAAGATTTAATGAGGAGAGGTGCATTTGCCTTCCTCTGAGGCTGAAAGAATGTGACTTGCCCAAGGTCACTCAGTGGGTTTCCATAGCTAAGCAGAAATTTGAACTGTAGACTCCAGATTCATACTCCAATGCTCAAACCACTCATATCATGCTGGCTCACAAAAGGAATATAATTTAATTAATGGGAACTCTAAGCTAAGCAATCTTGCCCTATTTATAAACTCAGTAGTGATTTGCTTAGGACACCCTATTATCTCAGCCTTACTTCACACTTATTACATTTGAGGGAGGGGCATTTGCCTATCTTTGAGGCTGAGAGAGTATGACTTGGCCAGAGTCACCCAGTGGGTAAATTTAGCTGTCTAAATTTAAACTTGTCCTTCATGGTGTGGTTTTCTCATCTATATCACAAGAGAAGAAAGATTTGAAAACATTTCAGGTGCAAATATGTAGTAATATATATGGTATTACATGGCTTAGTGATTAAGACACCAGTTCTGATGAGTGAAAGGTTGCCAGTTGGAGACCCAGGTACCATGGGATGTAGTGAGTTCCCTTCACTAGTGCCAGTTTCAGCCAACCTAGCAATTCGATAGCAAGCAAATGCAAGTAGATAAATAGGTAACACTTCGGTGGGAAAGTAGTAGCGTTCTGTGCAATCATGCTGGCCACATGACCACTAGTGTTGTCTTCTGACAACACTCGCTCTTTGAATTAGTAATGGAGATGAACACCGCCTCCTACAGTCAGTTACGACTAAACATACCATTACTACATGGCAGAATAGATGGTAGAGCTTGGTACAAGCTACTTTGCAGAGGTTTCCTAGGGGAATGTGTGCCCATTTGCATGGCTCTAAATTCTATTACTTTTGTGAAAAATCAAGTAGAATCTTATATTCTGTTATGCTGATAATTCAAAATTATCATCTTGACTTTACAAAATCAGCATCTTTTTATATTTGTAGAGAAGGGGCATTTTAATTAACAGATACACAATAGTTGCAGGGCATTCCTTTTTTACTGATGTTTCAACTTCAGTAACATCTGTTTAGTAAAGAGACAAATGAGCATATGTTACTTCAGAGTCCAAGAAATGCACAGATCTTATGTCTGCATTCTACATTGCATTATGCAGATAGAAGTTGTGTAGCTTGTATCACCAGCTGAAATGTATTTCCATTTTATTTAGTGAACTGCCTGAGAGAGAAGAAGGAGAAGGAGAAGAAACTCCAGTTTTTAGCCACTGGGGAGCTCCCCAAACGTATGTGAATAAATCTTTCAATATTTTCCTGCTTCAAAATTATTTGAGGCCCTTGAGTGAGAAACATGTACAGTACATGCCTGTTTTACTATTCTTCTTTTGCTGGAGGCTGTTTTCTTGACCATTTATTTTATACCATTCTAGAACAGAATTTGCTAAATAATGCCAATACAATTAATGCTTAGCAGATGTCCTTCTGAAGTAACGTATATCAGTCCTGTTAATCTTTGGTATGTGCCAATTTTCCACTGTAGTGAGGTTATGGAATTAAATGCATTCTTGAGTACAGGTTCTGCTATTTACTTATACAGTGTGCCTTCTTATCTTACTAGCAACTCCAATAACTAGGGCAATGTCATACAATATATTTCGTTATATTTTTTGTTTAAAATGTATGTTTAAAACACATATGGCAAGGGTGCACTCATAAGAGGAACAAGTTAATGCAGCTCCCTCTGAAGCGACTTCCCAGCAAATTTGGATTTCTTTCTGTGTAATGTGTGTAAAGGCCCAATATGGCAGTGTCCTATGGCAGTGACCTGTGAATACTAAAATGCTGTCTTAGAAATCTTCAAAATATATTTACATTCATTGACTGTAAAGAAAAAAAAGAGAAATGTGTTTATGTGTGTAGTTAGTGCTATGTGGTTATTTTTCACTCTGCACACTAAATGTACAAACCTGAGGTGATGCATGATGCTTGAGTACTCACTAAAAGATAAATGGCAGGAAAAATACAATATACTTGAAGTTCTGGTACATGTGTGCTTCTGCTTTGAAATCATTTTATTTAACTGATTTCAGAGGTTCAGATGTAATAGGCATATTAGAAATCTGCTAATATGAAGGTAATTGCTGGGACATGGTTATTACTGGATACTAACTCAATGAATAGGGAAAGCATATAGGACATTATTACCCTGAATATGTGGGGGTTAGTAGAGCATCCACTAGCAGTTGTAAACTATATGGATTAATTTGACGAAAATATTCAGTTTGGCTATGCGTGAGGGGTAATGTGATATGCAGGTTCTGGCACCAACTATACCAATACCCACTATGGAGACCCCAAGCATGAGGAACTATATATACATTTATTAAGAAAAATAGACAGTAGCAAACATTCTAAGATAACACATTCAAATCACATCTTACAGACCTAATAGAATTCAGGAAACTGGAAAGGGACAGTGGAAGTTGAGGGTTAGTTGAAGCAATAGATACTTGTCTTGAAGAGAAAGGTCCACAGAAAGCCAGGAACAATGGAGACTCAAGCTGGGAAGCTTGAGCATGCAGAATTTGGGAGAGAACAGGAACAGAGGACTCAGACAAAAGTCTGAGGATGACGGTAGTGCATGCGGGGGGGGGGGGGGGAACAAGCTCCCACCATATCTATAGCAAAAAGGTTTTCTTTTGGGGTAGCAGCAGCTGCAGAAACTTCATTTATATACTGCTTCATACCTCCTAAACAGTCTCTAAGCAGTTTACAACTGAAAACGAATTGCCCCCAACAAACTAGGTACTCATTTTAGCAACCTCGGAAGGATGCTCAGATGAGATGACTGTGAGCCCCTGGCTGGTATTAAACTCACAACTTTGTGCTTAGTGAGTGAGTGGCTGCAGTACTGGCATTTAACCACTGTGCCACCAGGGCTCATACTTATACCCTATTTATACCCTTAACCCATGAAAGTTCCATGGGAAACCCAGCATTTGATTTCCTCTGATGGAATCTGCAAAGGTTTCTCAAATAAAGAGTTCATTTGAATGTTTGGGACAATGAGAAGGTTTGATTATGAATGATGATACTTCATTGACTTTATAACACTTAGACAGATCTTTAGGCATTGCGGGACTATTATTTGTTATTTGACATTTTAAATTTGTTGCCTGCTTTACTTTATTGAACCCTTTCCTGTATTGTTATGTATTATTTATATGTATTATGCTTATACAATTTCTTAGATTGTATGCCATGGGCAGGTTTACTTTATTTTATTGTTTGTATGTACAGCATTGTGTAAATCTACAGTGCCATATAAATAAAGCCTCATCATCATCATCATCATCATCATCATCATCATCATCATCTAGGTTCCCAAAAATAAGAGGACAGATGTGGGGTGTAGAGGAACACATAAAAGAAAAAGGAATTTTGGTCTTGTGTGATCTGGCAGAACTCATCCTTTGGTTGTCCATTTCCTGTCAGAAATGTGGAGTAGGAGTGTATGTGTGTGGCTGTGCTCTTTCTTGTAGCTGCAGCTACATGCAGTTCACACTCCCTATGTCTGGTGCTATGTGGGTCACTGTGTCTGCTCATGCTAGCGCTTTAATGTTGTATCAAATAATATCTGAATTGATAAATGTATTAGGAAATATCTGGAGCATTGCAGGCATTGTGTTGCTCTATATGCCGAACAGGATGTAGAATTATAGATGTACATGCATGTGTGTGCGTATGTATATGTATGTTTTAAAAATCTAAGAGAAAGGGGTTGGACTTCTTGGTCTAATCTATCTGACCTTAAACAAATTTCTCATGGTAAAATGTATTAATACCAAACAGTTGCCTCCAGACAAAATCAGTTGTCATTTTCATACATACATATGTATGCATAGGTTTTTTTGCATACATAAAAATGGTGGTATATAGGGCATCAGATGTAGGTCTTTTAGAAACATAAAGTGTGTGAATGCCTTGCTCTCCATCGGAAGCTTTGATGAATTTCCTTTCTGCAGTTCCCACTAGGCTACAACACATAAATTGGTTTATGTTACCTCCGAGAGAGTTAGATTTATACATGAGGTCGACTTATAGTCGAGTATACATGGTATGTTACCTCCAAGAGAGTTATATTTTGAGTAGGATCAGGACTACAAAGTTAAACAAAAATCATGTGACATACACATATCACATTTGAAATACTATGACTCTCTCTGCAGTGTTGAAATTTTCCGAGACCCCCAGGAGCCTCTTGGCATCAGTATTGTGGGTGGCCATACAGTTATAAAGCGCTTAAAGAATGGCGAAGAGCTTAAAGGCATTTTTTGTCAAACAAGTCTTGGAAGACAGCCCAGCAGGAAGAACAAAAGCATTGAAAACTGGAGATAAAATACTTGAGGTAAGTACAGACAAACTTTTACATTTTAAACAGAATATAGCTTAAACTAATGAGGTCAGGCATCATATTTTGAAGTGGAAATCACTTGACTTTAATTCTCATTCATTAGTACAGATAATTTTAGTCCTCATAAGTCAAGTTTTGTTTCCCTAAAGCACAATATACAAAGTAGGCCTGTTATGTGTACAGTTGTAAACTCTGTCCTCTCATTACAGCTGTTGGCTACATAATCATGGATCCCGCCCCCCCAGTAAAATGGACAGAAATTGTCCCAAGCAATCTATTGATTTCTGCATTTAAGGCTTTTTTCCCCCTCCAGGTAAAATAATTACTTGGACAAAAAAAATGCTCCATGCCATTTTTCAGTGAATCATAGCAACTGTGAATCAGAAGTTCTCTGTTTACTGCACAATGTGAAGTGCACTTTTCTAAATTTAATATGGAAGGTGGCATAAAGAAATAATTAATAAGTAAAATAATACATATCAGTGAATTGTACATTCCATATTTGCACATAATGTTTATGATTTGAAGGTGATCTTGACCGTGTTTCCTGTGGGGAATTGTATGTGCTGCTTTTCCATTTAAGAGATGTGCAAGTCCCATAGGAAATGTTAATGAACCTAAACACAGAAACACAGAAACACACTAATGTAGCTTTCCTGCATTTTCTCTATTTATACGCAATGTAAATGGGCAACACTACTTAAATAATTGTTTTGTGTAATCTCTTATATCAAGGCAGAGTCTTCAATGCCCTGTCATAAACTTGTTGTGCAACTTGTCTTTTTGGCACTAGCAGAAATTTATAATCAAACGCATCACATGTAGTACTGAACACTTTGAATGAACTAAGCAAATGAATAAATTGTTATCAAATGCAGTCCAGCAACTATTTCTGTGTTTTGTTCTACGGCTAATATGATTATTTCTAAGTAGGTATGCAAATGTTGTTTCACATATTAGATGTCCATGCTAGTAAATACAATACATTGTCATAGTTAAACTTCTTAATAGTGAATTTTTAAGATAACTTTTTTCAAGTGGTAAGTTTTACTGGGTGAGAACTTCTGCCAGAATCTCATGCTATGAGAAGTGTTAGAATATCTAAACAGTTTCATTGCTCTGCAGGTGTCTGGAACAGACCTACAAAATGCCACTCACGAAGAAGCTGTGGAAGCTATCAAAAATGCAGGCAACCCCATTGTTTTTGTTGTTCAGAGTCTGTCTACCCTTCCAAGGGTGAGTCATCTTTTTTTTAACTCCCTAATCCAGCTACAAATATAGCTTGCTGTTTATTTGAGAACATGGTATTTAAAAGAAATGAATTTGTTTCCTGAAAGTGTTGGTTGCTAATGGAAAAAAATAACATGCTGCATTTCACTTAGTTGATTCATGTCTCATCTTGTCATAGAACCACAGGGATCAAGACAGGTGTCAACATTCAAGAACAATTTCAAGAACTACAACATCAGAATTAAAATTAACTCAGGCTTGTTTTCTTCTGACAGTTAAAGAACAACACAAATAAATATGTCTAAATTTGGACAGGGTTTGAGGCCAGGAGTAGCAGCCTGGTGCCTTCCAGATGTTTTGGATTATATCTCACTTCAAATTCAGCCAGCATGGTTGGTGATCAGGGACTATGGAAATACTATAGGTTTACTTACGGTAATTGTTAACAACAATACTAAGAATAATTTATATGTAGCCAGCATGACATAGTGATTTGAGTTTTTGACTATGACTTTGGAGACCAGGGTTCAATTCCCTGCTCAGCTATGAAACTCACTGAGTGACTTTGGGCAAGTCACAGGCTCTCAGCCTCAGTAGAAGGCAATGGTAAACCACCTGTGAACAGTCTTGCCAAGAAAACCTCATGGTAGGTTTGCCTTGGGGTCACCATAAATTGGAAATTACTTGAAGGCACACAACAATAACGAACCTCAAGCTCAATGATATGGACCCTGAGCTGTCCTTCCTTCATGGAAGGGCCTTTAGTAAAACAGAAGCAACACTTTCATGATTTTCTTTGCACTGTTGCTCTCTATGGCACTCCCATTACTTTCCAATTATATTTTTTTCAGTCTTTCATAATGGAATTCAAATGGGGTTTGTAAATAGTCTTTGTCACTGTCAGTTCCAAGCTATTCATGGATGATAAGAGTATGTGGTAGATAAGTTTTTCTAAAATAATTGAAAAGGAAAAAAATGCTACAACTAAATTATACATTTTGTTTATATGCTTCTTTTTAAAGAGAGGTTCATTTAAAATATGATGAACCTGCCATCTTGTAATTTGGAAAGCTTTTAGCAGTTTGTTGGTGATTTTTGTATATTCTTGTATATTCTTGTTTATTTGTTTGATTTTTCTGTGGAATATGTATCTTTTCATATGGTGTTATGTATTATGTTTGAAATAACAAATAAAAATATTTTGGGAGAAAGTCAGTGCCGATACCATCAGTAGCTACTGACCATGAAGACTCCCACAATTTATACCTAATGAATTCAATAGAGAGGTTTACTTTTTTCATATATTTTTATCACTTTTGATGACCTTTGAGCTTGAAATGTTTTCACATTTTTGGACAGCATTACAGTAAATGAGGTTCCCTCAAGTGGTACAGTCTGAGTGACAGAAACAAAAATACCTTGCAGCAGAGAGGTCTGAGTCTACTGCAAGAAGGAATGGACATCATGTGTCACAAGGATGTTAGAATCAGAACTAAACTGCATTTCAAGTCCCAGGTAGATTAGGCCTAGAAATTATTGACTAAATAGCAAACTTGTTCTCCAAGTGACAAGGCTTAAGTTACCAAAATGTGTGATATAGGCAAAGAGTGTCAAGAGACTTGCAGGAAAACCAATATTCTCGAAAGCATGAAAACCTCAAAATGTTGAGAGAGAGGAACCCCAGAAAACTCTATGCGCATGCTCAGTGACCATAGAATGCTGATTTACAGAAGAAGATACTCAAACTGGTTGAGGAGAACATTTTTGCAGTGTTCTATATCAGGTCCCACTTACACATAAGCAATTGTATATTAGATACAGTATAAAAAATTAAAATACCTTTGTATTCCACAGATAGTTTCCATAGGAAATCCCAAGAAAAATAAAGATTTCAAAGAACAAGACACATCTGGAGAAGCTGGAAAGGTACTGTAAATGTAATCTCCCAATGTCCAAAATGAGTTTATATAGCAGTGTATAATGCAGATTTGTCACTTTAAAACGCAAAAAGAAATCCCTTTTCAAGAACAGGAATAATATGTGCTGGGCTTTTTAGTAGATTTGCTAGCATTTTATAGTAAGTCAAATAAAAAACCATTTACAGTTGCACTTGATCTTTACTGCTCTTTAAGATGTGACAAGTATGAAAGTGGAATAGCAGTAAAAGTGATAACTCAGTGGCTGCTTAATTAGAAAAAAAGAAAAAATTAATGATCATATGTGAGTCGCAAATAGCTGTTTTTATTGAGAATGGATGGGAGATTTTAATTAAGCAATTTTTAGCTCAGTGCTGTGTGTATTAACAGTAAGTCCCATTGTGAATTCAAAAGGGCTTACTTTCATTTAACTAAATTTCTGAACTAAATTCAGAGTGCCTAGGTTGGATTTTAGGCCACCAGTTAGGTTTTTACTTTTACATGGATGTAAATAAGTATGTAGATTTGGTTTTAATTTTTTCTTAACTCTGAAAACCTTTGTAGTCAAAATAGGGACATCTGACTCATATGTCAGCAATTTGTACAGCAGGACCTCCATATTTGCTGGAGTTAGGGATGCAGAACCCCTGTGAAAGCAGAAAAACCTCAGATAAAAAGCCAGTGGTTTTTTTTTACCTGAGAGCACAACTCTCTAGGTGCTCAAGCATGACTCTGTGGTCAACATCTGCCAGAGGTTGTCTGTAGAATTGTGCTGGAGGACCTAGAGATGCCTAGAAAAGTATTCTCTATCAATTTCAAAGTCCTCCAGAGCAATCTTTGGCAGAAGATGACCACAGAGTCACACTAGAGGACCTAGTGATTCCTAGAAAGCATATATTACAAATCCACAAAAGTCAAAAGCCATAAATGTGGAGGGTCAACTGTATATTAAACTACAACAATGTTAGGTATTTTAAATTACAGATTTATAACCTGCCCCTTTTGGTTTAGGAATAGAGAACACAAAAGAGCAGGAAATTAAACTCAGCAAAACAGAATGAAATCACCTAAATTGAAAATAGGTTTGGCTTTACCAATTCTGCCTGCTTCAATGAGAATGTTTGTTTTCAATGTTTATGAAAAATGTTGTGATTTCCCCAGTGGGAGGGAGTTTTATAATCGTTGTAGAAGTATTAAATAAAGCCTCTATTTTTTTCCTGTAGACCTCCAAATGTGAGGCTCAGATGGTATCCTTGTGAGAAATGTTGGGGTGCATCCTTACTATAGAAATAATGCAGTTTGACACTACTTAAAATGCTATAGCTCCATCCTATGGAACCCTGGTATTTGTAGTTTTACAAGGTCTTTCACCTTCTTCGCCAAAGCATGCCTATGCCTCACAAAACTACAAATTCTGCAGGATGGAGCCATGGCAGTTAAAATGGTGTCAAAATGCATGATTTTTACAGTGTAGATGTATCTTAGTGAGTCTTAGAGATCAAAATGAAGTAGGAAGGAGCCTCTATAGTATGTGAAGATGAGGTAGTTTATTGTACACTATAACTGGGGACTTTATTGGACACATCCCTCCCCCCCCCCCCCCCCCCCCGCGCGTGGGTGGCGGGGGGGGTTTTTTTTTAAACCTAGAGGGGGGGGTTTTTTGGCAGCCCCCCCCCCCCCCCCCCCCCCCCCGGTTATGGGCATGGGAAGGGAACGCTTGGGGCACTCCAAGTCTGAGAAAAAGCACATTTTACCGCACCCCAAAGTATCCTCAAAATGGCCCCATTCTGTTGCCCAACACCAAGCCATTCCCATTCAGTGCTGAGGTGCATCCTTTGCCTTGGTTGGAAGATTTCCCGTGCCCATAATGGGGAAAAATATGTCCGATAAAGTACTGGCTGTGTCCAGGATTTCCTAAATTTCATTCATTTCACCTAGGCCTAAATCCCATTTCAAAAATCCCTAATTAGTGTATTGTGCTGGATTAGACTTTATGCAACCCCTTGTGCAAGGGGTTGAAAACTGCAACTGTAAGAGTAACTTGATTTGGGAAAACCTTGTGGTTTTCCCTGTGATCAATTACTTTTTAGAAGAAAATTCTCAAGTGTTGGTCCTTACTAAAGATTTTCCTAGACTCTTACTTTGAAGTGTTCGCTTTCTATGTAGGTGAAACACTCATCTCTTTGGAGTCTTGTTATCCACAAAGCCTCTTCAATTTTTGCTTTCAGACCTGTTCTTAAAGGCTGCCCTTTTAGCTCTGCATTGCCCTAACCTTCTCCCTTCTGCCAGGATTATCCAGCTCTTCAAGATCTTTTGCAGTAATTACAAACACACCTTTAATCTGATTCACCTTCTATTCATCTTCTTTTGTCTGCCTGCTCCCATTTCTAATATATGGTGGGAGATTTTTTTCAGACACAGATTTGCTTTAAGCTGTGCAATTCCTACTGTTGGAACTTAATTCTATAGGTTGTCTCTAATGTAATGCTCTTTCTCCATAGGAATGCCAGTGTGAGGAAATAAAAAGAAGTCAGGCTTAGATTTTTAGATCCCAGTAGACCAAATACTTCATTTTATTTACAGTTATTTTATTTAGACATTCAGATAGATAGATAGATAGATAGATAGACAGACAGACAGACATGAAATGTTGCCATTCAGAGGAGCTATACCAGATTGAGACTGGTGAGATGAAGAGGAGATGGGAGCTGAAAATAGTAGAAGAACTCAGGAATAATGGAGGAAACTAAAAATGAAAAGTGGAGACATAGTGAATTGAAGTAGGACTACTCATGAGATGCTATGAAAGGAGTAATGTTTAGTGACAAGGAAAGGTGGTTCAAGAGAGTAGAGTGAGACAAGGAGTGATAATGGGCCAAATGACCCATTACACCAAAGAACAGGAATGGGAGAAACACAGATTTAGATAAGGTACTTTATTTTGACAAGTTTTGCTATTGTTGGGCAGACATTGCTTTTAGGTGGACTCACTTTTTATACGATTGGCCACTATTTTGTTTCAAGGACCAGATCAGCAGTAGGTCATGCTTATTTTCTTTTGACTTTTGGGAGAGATCAATATGCAATCACAGATGGTGAACTAGGGTGGGAAATAGAAGGTTAGTGCAGGGGTAAGGATGACAAATAAACCTCGTCAGTGAGTTCGGTTTTTTTTCTATTTTTCATGGTGTTAACATTGGTTAATAACAGTATATACTGTATACACATAATAACAATTCCAAAAAAGAGTTCACTAATCCTATAAGTAGAACTCCTTAATTAAGAAGAAAGATTTAACATCTATGGAAAAGCAAGGTGATGGGTAGAAGTTGGCTCATGCAGTCTGTGTTTCAGGGTTGCTGCACTAGACAAGCAGTGCTTCTGATAGAAATAATGGCCAGATAAAGGCCTTTAATTATGTTTCCCCTTACTGCCTCTTCTAGAATTTTGCAGGAGCAGAGGTGCTTCTTGGAAATTAGACAAATTAGGTATGCTGAAAGAGACAGTCTCAGTTATTAATTAGTTCATCTGATTTGCATAATATGACTCAGATTTGGACTGTAAATATAGCAACTCCAATAATGAAGTAGTAAGCTCATTTTCATTCTCTCTATATTATCATTTTTAAGGCATTCACACACAGTATATCACCCTTTTCATCTTTGGGATTCTAGTCCTTTGCATTTTATAATTCAAGAACTGAGCACCTAATCCATATGTAAGATGTGAACGATATCTCTTTCATGCTGCAGTAACACTCAAAAATAGCTGGCTGTTCTCAGCATGTACGTCTTTTCATGTAGGTTGTCAAGACATAAAAGAAAACATAACATTTTAAGACACACCATGCATGTACACCAGCTATGGACTTTTTCCCTGAGAGGTTTCTAAGCTGGAGATGAATTGGAGGGCCAGAACAGCAGAGTGCCTACAGGGCATTTGGTTTCAATCCAGGTTATTACCATACCTAATTACTCTGTCAGTAGTGATTTCCCCCTTTTTCCTATCTCCCTTTGTCTAACTCTGTATTCGACTGCATTTACACTGCAGAACTAATACAGTTTGACACCACATGGCTGTGCTATGGAATTCTGGGATTTTTAGTTTTTGAGATAGAGTCATGAAATCATAGAATAATAGAATTGGAAGAGACCACAAGGGCCATCCATTCCAACCCCTTGCCATGCAGGAACTCTCAATCAAAGCATCCCTGACAGATGGCCACCCAGCCTCTGTTTAAAGACCTCTAAGGAAGGAGACTCCACTACACTCTGAGGGAGTTTGTTCCACTGTCAAACAGCCCTTACAATTAGGAAGTTCCTCCTAATGTTGAGGTGGAATCTCTTTTGCTGTAGCTTGCATCAATTGCTCTGGGTCCTAGTCTTTGGAGCAGCAGAAAACAAGCTTGCTCCCTCCTCAATATGACATTCCTTCAAATATTTAAACAGGGCTTATCATGTCACCTCTTAGCCTTCTCTTTTCCAGGCTAAACATCCCCAGCTCCCTAAGTCGCTCCTCATAGTTTTGTGCTTTCTCTGTCAGAGACTCTCTGCCAGAGAGTCAGAAGGTGGATTTAAGTACTTTTTTTATGTGTTCAGAGAAGCATTTTTTCAACCTTTTTATCCTGGAGGAAATATTTTTGAAATAATGTTCAGGTCTCAAGAAATCCCTGCATATAAAAAAAAAATTATGTCTGTTACCAAAAAAAAGTGTCACTCCATCATGATCTCTCATGGAACCATTAGCTACATTTTGTGGAACTATACAGTTCCAGAGAACCCTGGTTGAGAAACTCTGGTCCAGAGTCTCACATTATTCAACTTCGTTGCATGATCCTAGGGCTGTCATGTTTGATCTAAAAGGCATATGTAAGCAGAAGTGTTTTGGAAGACCTGGTTGGGGCTTTTCAGAGCAGCAGAATGTTTTACAAGCATACACATGGATGCACATGCACAAACACATGATGACAACGTATGTCCAGATAGGTTGATATTTCTCCACTCCTATCCAGCCCATCACATAGAGCAGGTGTAGCAAGCACATAGACCTTCAGTTATTGTTGGATTCTAAGTCCTAACCAGCCTAGTCAATCGTAAGGAATGATGGGAGCTGTAGTCTAATAGTATCTGGAGGACCTCATGATTGCTACCTCTGACACTGAAAAGCACAAGTATTTTCATGCAGCTGATGAACCAATCTGGCCTTTGATGGCATCGGCTATTCACAATGGTGTTCAGTTCATCTAATTGTTGTCGATAGCTGAAAATCACATCACCTGTGACCAGAAAGAATTCATTAATTTTTCACACAGTTTTGATCTGTAAGAGGAAGGAGTTTCAAATATGAGATTGACAGTTGATCATAACTTTAATTTGCACATGTTTTTTTCAACACTTGGTGGTATCAGTGAACACTGAATGTATAGGCATGATCTGGATCTTGGAGATTTGCCATTGAGACTGATTGTATAAGTTAGTTTCTTCCTTGACTACTGAAGAAATTTCACATCATTGATCAGTTCCTGTCTATATCATGGAAGCATCAAATCCATATCTATAAAGTAAGTTCCTTACAGCACTGAGGTATTCCCCAGCTTCCCATTTGGAAACCAATTTCATAGTAAAGATACAACTCGAGCAGATTTCTTTTTCCAGAAATAAAATTTAAAATTATATTGCACAAGCCTCTGGGTAGAAGTTGTACTGTTGAATTATGCAGTATTCCTGGCTGTTCATAACATGAGCAAAATGTAGTTGTTCTGCTAATGGTTTCTTTTTTATTAGCAGTAAGCATTCCTGTTCATCATGTAGGGCACTAATAATACAAATGCGTATGTAAGAATGTGATCAAAGGCTAATGGAATACATGAGTTCTGGAGCTGGTATATGATTAGAGAGCCCACAGACAAAATCCCAGTGTTCCAAATACTGCACTGTAAAACAAAATCAAGAATATAAAATAAAATTCCCAGTACTCTTGCACAGTGCTGAAAGATGTTTAGGTTTTGCAAATGCAGCAGAACCCATTTATTTTATATCCTGGCTTTCCATTGGTATGCTTAAGGCAACTAACAAATTGTCATTTCATAGTTGAATGTTTGAAGAGAAGCTCATTTCTATGTTGCCTAGGAATGTTTTTTTTTATTGGAGGGAGGGAGGCTTTAAATGGATGTTGTCATGTGAGTCCAGGCTGGAACTTCTCCTTAGAAAAGAGAAACTTCAAAAGTTTTATTGAAAAGATACCATCAACAGAGCAGTGGAAACAAAAGATATTGCCTTGTTATGTTCATGAATCAAAATGTAGCTGGAAGGTAGTGTGGATATGCTCATTGGATTTTGCACAGATTTTGCATGGAATCCTAATCTTTATTTCTTAATTATTGGAGTATAAACTGATCCAGTGAAGACTGACTTTGGCTATACTGTCTTTGTAATTAGTTTATCAACATTAAAATGCTACTGAACTGAAGTATTGGTAAACTCGTAGTTTGAAAGATGTCACTGAATACATGGAAATAATCACATGCTTGTAAGGCAGAACCACATCTGAAGCCATATTATTTTTAAATTACTAGAAACGGAGATTGCCATTTAAAAATTAACTGAGCAAGCTTGTAATTGGTTTATGTCATGGAAACTCATACAAAAAAAAGTCTGAATCTCATTAAATGAAGCTTCATCTCATTCTAACGTACCCATCACATTTGCTTTCAGGTAAACAGATCTAAACAAAAGTGTACTTAGGATGTTTTCTTATTTTTTCTGATAGTAATTTTTATTGAATTTACAATTAAAAATAAATCGCTTTCTTATAATCATTATTCATTATAAAAGACCATGCATGTATTACAGTTTACTACACAGAAAAATAAACATATATTCTACCAATACATCTGTCTTCTTGTCCTCCACGGCCCTTCTTCCGATGCGACTTCCTTCTATCCTGGGATGAAGATGAACTCCCTTTTTTAGCAAATACTAATACAACCTTGCTCCGTCCTTCAAATGTACAGCCGAGACAAAGAAATACCATAAAGCTTACTAATAAAATTATGTATGTTAGACCACATACTTAAGCTATAATACCACCGCTCTATTTCTCTCTTAAATTAAATTAAAGTATCCCCCAACTTAAATCCTAGTTACATTATCATGCAAGCTCAAAACATGTACATTTCATTATCTTAACTGGTTTTTTTCCCAAGTTAGTGTTTTAGTCAAGTTCGCTTCCCTTATTCCTGAGTTAAATTTTGAAATCCAGCTTGATTGTGGAACTCTTTTCGTTCTATTAGCTCTTGAGGTATAACCAATAACAAAAAGGGAGATCAGGAAGTGGATTCTTCTACGGCAATTTACCACCTGTACCTTGATGCCTAAATTAACAAAAGTAAAAATATAGTAATCCCTTCTTTTAAATATCAAAAAGATCCAATTTCAGATTCCATTCTTTTCCCCAGAAACATAGGACTTTCTTCCAGTCCTCTTTCATTCTTTTCTTACTAAAATTTTTTACATTACAGGAAATTGTGTCAAGTATCCTATAATCATTTACTTTTAACATCCAATTATCCCAAGTAGGGGTTGTATTTGATTTCCACAATTTTGCAATCTCTACTCTGGCCGCAGTTACCATGTATAACACTACCCTCCAATAATGTTTCTCATTGTCAGTTTTAAGTATCGAAGTCATATTCAAAAGATACAGTTTTGGGTCCATAGGGAATTTAATTTCCAGTATATTTTGTATTGACCTATGGACTTCTTTCCAAAAAACCTGTATCAATTTGCATTTCCACCATATATGTACTAAATTGCCTTTTTCAAAGTTACATCTCCAACATTTACCATGCTCTAGTTTGTACATTTTCTTGATTCTCCAGGGTGTGTAATACCATCTGTTCATTATTTTCAGTAAGTTTTCTTTCGGTTCTTGGGCTATTGTAAAATCTTGTGTTTTCTTCCAAGCATTTTGCCATTCATTTAAATTAATTGTCTTCCCTAGATCTTGAGCCCATTTGGGCATATACTCTTTGATTACTTCCTGCTCTAATTTACGATTTAATATTAACTTATAAAATTTAGATACTTTTTTCTTGTCGGGCTGCCAAAACAATTCATCCAATTCATTACGTTTCTCTTCTATTCCCGTCGTCCTACTATCCTCTAAGAACTTGTTTCTAATCTGATAATAATTAAACCAATTTAGGTCATGTCCCTCTTTCTTTAGCTCCTCCCTGGGTTTTATTACCATAATTCCTTGTTGGTTTTCTTTTATGCAATCTTGATAAGTAAGCCAATTATTCTTATTTCCTAGTAACCACCTACCAAAAAAGGCTTCCTGAGTTGATGTCCAAATAGGAATTTTAAAATAGAACATTTTTTTCAATTTCATCCAAGACTGCAATAAGGATTTTCTGATGGGATGATCATTAAAGTCCTTGTTTTTTTCTAACTGATTATAACTTAGATACGCATGCCATCCAAACCTGAGTTGTGTGCTTTCCATGCCTAATATTTCTTCATTATCTAGTTTCACCCAGTTCTGCAGCCACATTAAACTACATGCCCAAAAATATACTTGCAAATCAGGTAGTGCAAAACCCCCTTTTTCTTTTGAGTCTTTCAATATAGCACTTTTAATTCTAGGTCTTGCGCCTTTCCACAGAAATTTATTCAACTCCTTATCCCATTCTTTAAATTGGTCAGCTCTTATTACAATAGGTAATTTCAAAAATAAGAATAAAAATTTCGGTAGTATGGTCATTTTTATAACCGCAATTCTTCCCAGTAGGGAAAGGTTTAATCTGTTCCACCTACACATACTTTCTTTAATTTCTTTCCATTTACTACCATAATTGTTCTCATACAATTTTAAATTGTCTTTAGAGATTTTTATTCCCAAGTACCTCATTTGTTTTTCCACCTTAAAACCTGATTTCACTTCTAGTTGTTTTTCTTCCTCAATGGATAGATTTTTAGTAATCATCACTGTTTTTTCTTTGCTCACTTTTAACCCCGCCAATTCTCCAAACATATTCAATTCGTGTTTTAATGGTTCAATCCCCTGGAAGGGGTTTTCTAGGATTATCGCAACGTCATCAGCAAACACTTTAGTCTTTACCTGCTGTCCTCTAATCCTTATCCCTTTCACATTTTTATTTTCATTAATTTTTCTAATCAGTACATCAATTGTCAAAATAAAAAGAAGTGGCGATATAGGGCAACCTTGCCTGACTCCTCTTTTTTATATCAAATTCTAATGTTCTATCCTGGTTTATAATCAAAAAAGCCTTTTGTTTATTATAAATGTGGCGCATCGCAGAAATAAATTTTTGACCCATTTCTCTTTTTTCCAATACAGTACTTCAAATAAAAAATCCCATCTTAATTTATCGAATGCTTTCTCCATATCCAATGCAATCAACGCTACCTGTTTCTCATTATTCACTTGATAGAATTCCAGGCTGTTTATAATAGTTCTAATATTATTTCTTATTTGCCTACCAGGTAAAAACCCGTTCTGTTCATTACCTATGATTGCGTTTAATATTTCTTTTAATCTCAGAGCCCAAATCATTGTGTAGATTTTATAATCAACGTTTAAAAGACTAATGGGTCTATAGTTTGCCATACATGTACCGTCCTTATCTTCTTTAGGAATGAGTGTAATACAAGCCTGTTCCCATGACTGTGGTATGCCCTCTAATTCTACAGAGTTATATAATTTAACAAGAGGGTCAAGCAGTTCTGTTTTAAATGTTTTATAATACAATGCCGAAAAACCATCCACACCTGGGGTTTTCCCTTCTTTAAGCAGTGAAATAGCTTTTAAAACCTCTTGCTTGGAGATTCTTGCTTCCAAGCTCATTTTGTGTTCTTGGGATAATTTTTCCACTATCTTAGGGTCCAGATATCTATTAAACTTTTCTTTTATATTTCCTCTTTCTCCTTCCTGATCATATAATGATTCATAGTATCCTCGAAACAATTTTAACAAATCTTCTTGTTTAGTATATGTTCTCCCGTCCACATTTAACTTCACTATCCTTTTCTTTTCTTTGTGACCCTCTAATTTCTTAGCCAGCCATCTACCCACTTTGTTTCCATTTTCAAAAAAATTCAGTTTATTACGCCTGAGATCTCTCTCAATTTCCACATTGAACTTACTATGTAACTGTTTTCTCAATAATTTTATCTCATTTAGTAACTTAGTGTCTGTCGGGTGATATTTTAATAATTTTTCCTTCTTTCCCAATTCCTCCATAAGGCTTTCTTCTTTAACCCTTTCTGCCTTCCTCAGCTCTCTTTGTTTTTTAATCAATAAACCTCTAACCACCGCTTTGCTCGCATCCCATATTATTTTGGTCTTACTTCCCGGTGTCTCATTCGTTTTAAAGTAAAAAATAATTTCCTCTCTTAAAGATTGAACAAAATTATCATCTTTTAACATCTCTTCTTGTAGTCTCCAATTCCAGTTCTTCTTCTTATTAATATCCAACGTCAGGTCAATCAAACAGTGGTCAGAGAAAGTTTTGGGATCAACTTCCATTTTTTTCATTTTTACCAACAAAGATCTCGATATCATGAATAGGTCTATCCTGGACCAGGATTTGTGAACCTCAGAGTAAAATGTAAACCCTGGTTTCTCATTGTATTTATATGACCATAAATCTTCCAATTCATGTTCCAGCATTAAATCAAAGCAGCTTTTTGGGAGTTTTCCCTGGGAATTTTTAAGCTTCTTTTCCGATTTTCTATCTCTTTTTACCTTTAACACCCCATTAAAGTTCCCTGCAATAATTATTTTTCCTTTATCATGTAACATTAATTCTTCATTGAGTCTTTGAAAAAATATTTCCTTTTGGTCTAAAGGACCATATATATTAACAACTACTAGTACTTCCATGCCTGTGTTAATTTCTACAATTATGAATCTACCATCTGTATCTGACTTAATTTCTTTAGCATTCCATTTTTTGTTAACAAAAGTTATGCATCCCCTTTTTTTCTTGTCAACCGATGTTACAAAATAATTACCCAACTTAGGATTTCTCAAATATTTCACATCTCTAGTCCTTATGTTAGTTTCCTGTAAACAAACAATGTCATACCTCCTTTTTTCCAATAAATGAAAGATTTGCTTCCTCTTTTTTTCCCTATTTAGTCCCCCTACATTCCAAGACGCTAGGGATAGCATTTTTAACAAAAGTTAATAAACCCCCAAAGATAGATACTAAAGCGATACAATATACTTCACCTTTGCTACATTCGTCTATTCTAATAAAAGAGCTTCCAACGATGTATCCTTCTCATTTACACTTGTTCCTTCTCTCAGGATTTCTTTTGATAAGTTCTCCCCTGTTCCCAACGAGTCCTTTCTCTTATTAGCAGCAACAAATTCTCTAACTACAGTAGAGGTTGTAGCTCTGTTTCCTTCCTCTCCCCTTTCTTCATTCTGAATCACCTTTCTATAGAAGTCCTTAGCTTTTTCAATAGAGTCAATTTTAAACCTTCTTTCTTTGTACATAAACACGACCCCTTCCACATTTCCCCATCTGTAGTTGATGTTTCTTCTTTGTAATAAAGATGTTAGGAACCTGTATTGTTGTCTTTGTTTTAAGATGACCAATGGTAAATCACTGTAGATCTCTAATTCCACATTCTCAATAGTTAAGCCTTCATTAAAAAATTTTTGTATGATCTTTTCTCTGATCCTTGAATTGTTGAAACAGACAGCAATATCCCTTGATAAGCCTTTTTCTTGTGCCGTTTTTGAATAAATCTGGAATAATTTATCAATTTGGACATTTAACAGATCTATAGGTATATCGAGAAAATTAGCTAATGCTGGTATAATTATTTCCTCCAGGTTTTCTTCTTCTGTTTCTGGGAGGCCCCTTATTTTTATTGCCTTATCTCTTAGTTTCTTCTCTTGAGCCCAAAGGGCTCTTTCTTCTCTACCCTGGCGTTTTGTTATTTCCTCAATTTTGTTCTCCAACTCCTCAGCCTTTTTTGTCGTAGTGTGGACTTCTTCCTTGATTTCCCGAAATTCTTTATTCAAAGAGTCAATTTTTTTTTGCAAGCCCATGTATCTCTGACTGCATGTCCAATCTAATTTCTTCTCTTAAGTTCTTCTGTTCCTCCCTTATCTCCGCTTTAAAGTTTTTTTTGAATTCCCGTAATTCTTGTAAAATTAAAACATTCAAATCCTGTTGCTTACTAGACCAGTCTGAGGACTCTCTCCTATTGTTTGAGTGCATCCAGCTCATATTGTCCTTTTTACTTTTCGTTTGTCTGGTTTCCATCGATAACTCTCAAAAGTATCAAACAATAGAGTGTCCAACAATCAAAATTTGCTCAGTTCATCAAGATAAGGTCCAAACCTCTAATTATAATTCCTTGTCAAGTTTAATTCGCTTCTATACTTTCCTCTGCTAGAGAACCAGTATTTCAAAGAAGA
The DNA here is from genome assembly GCF_019175285.1 of Sceloporus undulatus. Taxonomy (NCBI): domain Eukaryota; kingdom Metazoa; phylum Chordata; class Lepidosauria; order Squamata; family Phrynosomatidae; genus Sceloporus; species Sceloporus undulatus. The sequence goes on from NC_056525.1 coordinate 88,387,211, forward strand.
AGGTTCTTAGGCAATACAGCTTTTCCTCCACTTCCCAGGTGTAAATCCTCTTCTAAAGCCTATTTTCTACCAGCTTCTTTTTAACACCAATCAGCTGGAGGTATATACTGTCTTTTAGTATATAGATTCAAGAGCTCAAAGTATATAGTATATAGATTCAAGTATTTAGTATATAGATTCAAGAGCTCAAAGTCCCAATTTACAATTATCTTTTGTAGAGTTCCGTAGCTTCCCATCCAAAAACAAGGGAAAACAGTGAAAGGATGAAATCACTACTATTTAATCCCAACAGGGTATCAGGCTGAATTGAATTTCAATCTTCTACGCTTCCAGGGATAACCAGTTCTCTACATTTCTCTTAAGTACTTACTAGTTCATCTTCATTCCAAGTCTCTTCTATGCTTGCAAAACCCTGTTTGGGCCAAAAACACGGTTTTCCCAAATTTAAAAAGTTGCTGTCAAGACTGTAATCCAAAAAGGATGGCTCACGTCGCGCCGGCTGTCTTCCGACTGTCGCAGAGACCCTCTCTTCCCCCTGCAGCAGCTCCCCGATACAGACAGAAGGAGAAAGTCTCTCGAGTCCCCTGCAGACCCTCGCTCCGAGTTTCCCCCAACTTGGAGACTCTTCTGGCTCCCAGCTGATGTATGCTGAGGCCTCAAACGAATCCGCGACGGACCTTTGGAGACAGAGCAAAGCTCCTCGCCTCCGTTTGTCTTGACGTCACAACAGGAAGTCCTGACGTCACCCTTAGGATGTTTTCTTAGACTAGTCACACTGATGTCTGAAAAGTTAAGTTTATGGACTAAAGCCCTGTTGGCTGAGACATTCTGTAGGTTTAAACCCAAACAAGTAAATTATACCAGGCTCTTGATACAAACTCAAGTTATTTATCAAACTTAGGAGAAGTCATTGTGCAGTTTTCCAGATATTGTTGGATTGCAGCTCCCAGAATTCCTGACCATTGAGTCGTAGTCTCACTGGACTAGTATTTTTTACATTCACCACCAGCAGTTCTCAGAAAGAGGTATTTCACATCACCTGCCTCATTGATCTGATCTTTTAACTGGACTTGTTGAGGACTCAAACCGGAACCATTCTTCTGGAGAGCATGTGCTCTTTCACTGAGCTCCTTTCATTTAGACTTGATCTAATAGCCTAAGAATACCTTTAAAACATGTTGCAGTCCATATTTCTTCCAGCTGTAGGGACATTCTTTTTAAGCAAGCATTTCAATTTGAGCTAAATTTTGTAAATAAATGGCCACAGGAATAGCAAAAGCTGATGCAGAAGAACATAGTCACTGAGTAAATGTTCTGCCTTAAATCCTTTTTCAAAGAATTATCCAAAAGCACTGAAAATTTCAGGAGGAGAATCTAATCATATAATCCATGCACTTTTGAGTTGGTTAAGTGCATCTTTATTGCTTTGGTGTTTGACCCGAATTGAGCTGTACCCAGTCTCTCCAGTTGGAGAAGGGAATAATTCAAGTAAAGAGTTAATTTTTGTTCATACTCTCCGAACCTTTGTAAGACTTCACTCAAACAAAACAAAACTTTATTTGCCCTCCTTTTAAAGAGAAGATCAGAAAGATCATCTGCGTATGAAAACTGTGTTGGAGTGAGGGTCAGAAACATAATGGGTTCTGGACTCTTGGAATAGGCAGAATAATGCATTACAACTTCAGACCTAAAACAAGAATAATTTTATTGTATATCCCTTCTTCTTCAACCATAATGGCCTTACAGATCATAGTAGGAAAACTGGAGGGGTGGTATGTTCCCATCAGCAGAAGAGCTCTGTCAACAGAACTAAAAGTGGGGCAATTCTTCTTTCTTGCTGCAGCTTTAATCTGCCTTCAAAATTTAGAGAAAACAGAAACCCCTCTAGAGCAGGCTTTTGCAGAGAGCACAGGGCTAAGTAAGAGAAAGAAAGACAATCTTTTCACATATATTAATGCAAGATTGGATTTAGGCCATATATCAGAGTACCCAGGCTCAGATTCTGTTGGGATACTTCAGTAGCATAAAAATGTTGCACAACCAGTTCTAGTTTCTCAGAATCTGCAAAAGTGGGATCCCTTGTTGGTAAAAATATATTGACATATGTTTATGCTATGCCAGAAGGATACAGGATATTAGCATCTGTTTCACCTTCTTAGGTCCAAAACACACTGCAGAAATAATCCAGTTTGAGACTGCTTTAACTGCTCTGGCTCAGTGCTAGGGAATCCTGGGAATTGTAGTATATTGTAGTACTAGACCTCTCTGATAGAGAAGGCTAAATATCTCACAAAACTGCAGTTCCCAGAATTCCCTAGCACTGAGTTATGGCATTATTTCTGCTATATGTTTTAGACTTCAGTTTCTCTTCATTACTGTTGTGATGTAAAAAATTATCATTTAGATAGAGTGCTACCTTGGTGTAATGTTTTCGTTAGGAAGCTTTTTATTAAATAGATACTTCTACTTTGTTTGGATTTTTTTAAGAAATGCATTTGCTAACAACTGTTTGATCTGTTTTATACACACCTGTGAATATCTTAATTCTGAAAAACAGGGTCAGATAAGGTGCTGCTATCTTTTCACAGCCTTCTTCAACTTTTACATTTAGCTCCCACTTCATGAAACTGATTAGGATAATTTGTATCTAAAATGAATGTAGATTGATCAAATAAGATTAGGACAGCATATATCAAGTTACTGGTGTTAATGTAGGGCACTGAAGAAATATATTTCTAAAAATGGCATTTGGCCCCTGGGTAATAATTCTGTCTTGTATAGAAAGGATTTTCCGGTCATTTGTGTTGATCTCATGACCATTTGTTTGCTAAAGTGCATTTTGCTATTAGCACTGTGGTTGCATGAGATGCAGTTGAGCATAATTTAGTAAAACTGTGCAGCTCGAGAATGAATTCAGTTGCTGGAAGCCTGAGAAACAGATGTGTGGATGTATCTCCTGCAGAACCCCTGAATGGTTTTTCTTTCACCAAAGATGAACCCCTATGTGTATCATTATCGAAAGTGTCTTTGCATCTGTGCGGTAATGGGCATTTGTTGAATGTTTTATAATGTGTATGCTATGTTAACCAGAGCTACAATCTAAATAAAATACTATAGTCTATAATGTCGATTAAGCTCGTATACAATGAGTGTTATTTTGTATAATGCATCAAAAAGATATATTTATTTTTAATATATCTTGGCAGAAATTGTATCTTTCAGTATACAGTTGGCTCTCCATTTTCATGGGGGATCCATTCCAGACCCCCCACCTGCGCAAATGGAGGCTCGCGTATATTCAAGCCTCATAGGCTTGAATGGGGTGCACCCCCATGCATGTGCACCATTAGAAACAGTGGAGGTCGCCCCTCTGTGGGTAATCGAGGGCGCGGATCCAAGGTTTGTAAGTTAGGAAGGGTGATTGTATGTTGTCATGTAAACCCCATGCAATCATTATTGTTTTGACGTGTGTATTTACAAATAAGTACTTTTCTCCAGTAAACTAATATGAAATCAATATTCTGTGTATTGTGCTCTTCTGAACAGGTTCAAAAATGTATTGTGTATTTATATGTTTTAAAGAAACTTTTTAAAATTCTTTAAAAACTATATAAAACTTTTGGATATTTCTTTTTAGAAGAAAGGTGGGGCTCCACCACCTATGAAGTTGCCACCACCCTACAAAGGGCCAACAAGATCAAGTTCTGAGGAAACTGAAGAAGAGGAAGATGACAGTTACACAGAGGGTGAGTTATGCTGTATGAAGAGAAACAAGAGAGCCCCCCAAAGAGAGGAAAAGAATGTCAGAGAGTGGTTGTTTGAAGGAGTCTTCAAAATAGGTCAAAACCAAATAAGATATGTTAAAGAGAGAGACAGAGATGATGTAGAGAGAGTGAAAATGGAGAGCAGGTGAGTGAGGAAAATAAATTTCAGATGAAAGTGGCAAATTCTGTACCATGGGAAGATGAGGATTTTTACCTCTTGAGAGAGTTGTTATGATCTCTTTATGAACTACCTTTCAAAATCTTGCTGACTGTTGTTGTTCCTGTAATGAAGAACTGGGGGAAGTACAGATTTTGGGCCACATGAGGTTTCCATGAAGCAATGAAGACATTGCTCCTCAATAAGAATTCTGCTTCCCAAATGAATTCTTTGTTCAGTCCCCAAATTTCAAGCACTGTAGACAGTGATACATTGAAAATCATACTTAGAACTACTTGCATTCCCTTGTTATTTTTCCTGATTCTTAAATGCACGACTGAAGTTTCAAGTTACAGCAATGCTTGAAAATTGATTACTGATGGAAACTTTCATTTGAGGAGACAGAAATCTTATTGGGGGGGTAATGCCCCCACCCCTTAGTGACCAGAATCCGTTTTGCAACCCCAAGAGCCTCCCAAGACCTACCCTCAATTTTTTTAAATTGATGAATTTATTCTTCCCAATTACCAGGAATGCTCAAAACTACAGCAAAGAACATTGGTTTTTCTCCTCAAACCCCACCAAACTCTGGGGGAAATAGCCAAAAAGTGACAAAAATAAAAACAGAAGGGATATCACATCACTTGGTTTTGCAATGGTTTGCCACAGTTGTGCCAGTATTGTTTGGGGGGAAGGGGGGTTGGAAAATAGCCCCCCACCCTCAGTGTAATTGCTCATCCCTGTAAATGTTGTTGTTGTCATTGTTGTTGTTTCTTACCTGCCTCTTCCCATGGATCTAGGTGGGGGACAACAGCAATGAAGAGATAAACAACATAAGTTAAAAAAATCAGTTAAAATACACATCAATTTAAAATGACAATATTTAAAAGATCCACATTTAAAATTCATCATTTAAAATTGACAATTTAAAAATCAACCAGATAAGTCTGCCGGAAGAGACTAGTCCTCAATGCTGTATTCAGCTATCAAATCTCTTCTGGCACATCAGTCTAGGAGTGGCTGAAGAAAAAGTCCTCTGCCTGACAGTTGCCAACTTAGTCCTCACTGACTAGAGTAAATGTCTGCCAGAGGACCTGAGCATATGAGGAAGATTAATAACATAATATCCCCATGTGTCCATTTTGCCTTGCTGGTGTAACAAGTAAAAGTATATGCAGAACAGAAACGGGGCATGTATAAGAAATGGAAAAAGGGGGGGAATCACCAAAGAGGAATTCAAACAAATAGTGAGCATGTGTAGGGGTAAAGTCCGAAAAGCTAAAGTACAGAATGAGCTCAGACTTGCTAGATAGGTTAAAATAATAAAAAGGACTTTTTAAGGTATGTCCATAGCAAAAAGGAAGAAGAAGGAAATGGTAGGGCCACTGTGTGGAGAAGATGGCAAAATGCTAACAGGGGACAGAGAAAGGCAGAACTACTCAACACCTTCTTTGCCTCAGTCTTCTCAGAAAAGGAAAAGGGTGCACAACCTGAGAAAAGTGGAGCAGATGACTCAATAGAAGAAATGCAGCACAGAATAAGTAAAGAGGTAGTACAGGAATACCTGGTTAATCTAAATAAATTTAAGTCTCCAGGACCAGATGAACTACATCCAAGGGTATTAAAAGAACTGGCAAATGTAATCTCAGAGCCATTGGCAATAATCTTTGAAAACTCCTTGAGAACAGGAGAAGTCCCATCAGACTGGAGGAGGGCAAATGTTGCCCCCATCTTCAAAAAGGAGAAAAAAGAAGATCCCAACAATTATCATCCAGTTAGTCTGATATCAATACCAGGAAAGATGCTAGAACAGATAATTAAACAAAGAGTCAGTGAACATTTAGAAGGGAATGCCATAATCACTAAAAGTCAGCATTGGTTTCAGAGAAACAGGTCATGCCAGACTAATCTGATCTTGTGTGCGTGTGCGTGTGCGTGTGCGTGTGTGTAATTACCAGCTTGATAGATGAAGGGAATGCTGTGGATATAGTATATCCTGATTTTAGTAAGGCCTTTGACAAGATCCCCCATGACAGTCTTGCAAACAAGCATGTAAAATGTGGGCTAGACAAGGCAACTGTTACATGGATTTGTAATTGGTTGACCATCCAAACCCAAAGGGTGTTCAGCAGTGGCTCCTATTCATTTTGGAGAGAAGTGTCCAGTGAGGTGCCACAGGGTTCTGTCCTGGGCCCAGTGCTATTCAACATCTTTATCAATGACTTAGATGAAAGAATAGGGGGCATGTTTATCAAATTTGCAGATGACACCAAATTAGGAGGCATAGCTAATACCCCGGAGGACAGGATCAAAATTCAAAATGACCTGAATAGGTTAGAAAGCTGGGCCAAAGCTATAACAAAATGAATTTCAACATGGAGAAATGTAAGGCACTGCACTTAGGGCAAAAAAATTGAAATGCATAGATATAAAATGGAGGACACTGGCTTAATGAGATTATAATAATAAATAATAATAAAACTTTAATTTATATCCTGGTTTTTGTTTCCACAATCAAAGCGGCGTACAACCTTAAAAAATACAATATATACAATCCCCCCCCCCTTAAAAAGGATTAAACAATTCCATCCATTAAAATTACAGATAAAAATCTAAAAACAATACTACAATAATAAGATAACGGTGGGCAGAGTCTTAATTTGTATATGTCTGTGGGGGGAGTATTACATGGCCGGGATCTATTCCAGGAAGGCCTGCTGGAAGAGATCCGTCTTGATAGCTTTCTTGAAGTTCTCAAGGTTGGCAATTTGACGGATCTTGTCCAGCAGGCCATTCCATAAAGTGGGAGCAATTGCGGAAAAAGTCCTCTGGGAGGTCACCATCAATCTGGTCTTTGTGGACTGCAACAAATTCCTCTCAGAGGATCTGAGGGTATGGGGTGGATTGTATGGAAGGAGGCGATCCCTTAAGTAGGTTGGGCTACATGTGAAAGGGATCTGGAACATGTCCAAAGGAGGGTGACCAAAATGGTGAAAGGTCTGGAAACCCTGCCCTCTAACAAACTTAGGGAGCTGGGTATGTTAAGCCTGGAGAAGAGAAGGTTAAGAGGTGATATGATAGCCCAGATGTCATACTGAGGCTGGAGCAAGCTTGTTTTCTGTTGCTCCAGAGAATAAGACCCGGAACAATAGATGCAAGCTACAGGAAAAGAGATTCCACCTTAACATTAGGAGGAACTTCCTGACAGTAAGAGCTGTTCAACAGTGGAACACCCTCGGAGTGTGGCGGAGTCTTCTTCATTGGAGGCCTTTAAACAGAGGTTGGATGGCCAGCTGTCAGGGGTGCTTTGATTGTGAATTCCTGCATGGCGTGGAGTTGGACTGGATGGCTGTTGAAGTCTCTTCCAACTCTGTGATTCTATGATTCTATGAACAACAGTAGCAATATGTCAGACCAAGTTTTCTCTCCATTTATGGAAGAGGTGAGGTGCACTGAAGGCAGATATGAGGAGTGGTTTGTTAGTTTGTTCTGATTTGTACCCTTCCTTTCTCCTTAAACTGGGAATCAAAGCAGCTTGCAACAGGGTTTTAAAAGGCTAATACAAAGAAAAAGCTCTAATGTTAGAATATTCAAAGCATAATGAAATTATAGTATTAAAAGATTTTATTTATTTAGGAGTCCTGGTGGCGCAGTGGTTAAATGCCTGTACTGCAGCCATTCACTCAAAACCACAGGTTGCAAGTTCAATACCAGCAAAAGGGCTCAAGCTCGACTCAGGCTTGCATCCTTCCAAGGTGGCTAAAATGAGTACCCAGATTGTTGGGGGTAATTAGCTTACAGTTCTAAACAGCTTAGACACTGCTAGTTCAGTATGCAGCGATATATAAATGAAGCTGTTTGTTTGTTTGTTTGTTATTAACATCAAAGCACAGTTTAAAAAAATTAAAAGCAGATCAATTAAAATATGTAGCATCCACCCATGAAAAGTCCCTTTGCAAGCAGCCAGTCATTTACAAAAAGACCACCTGAATGCAAAGGTATCTCCCTGCCAGTGAAATGACAACAGTGGAGGGAATCAAGCTTGCCTCCCTTTGTGGGGAGTTCCATACTGGGAGCAGCCATCTAGAAGGCCTTCTGTCATAAAGAATGTTGCAGCTAAATGCTGTTGTTGTTCAGATCAGTAAGCAAACCTATCCCTGATGCTTTTCACTAGTACAGTAAGTACTATGCTTATTTAAGTTACAGCAGTGCTAGAAATTTGGAAAATGAAGCTAATTTTGGTGTTTTGTGTTGCTCAGGCTAGTTTGTTTCAGTTCTCTACTTTTGTCTGTGATGCCCTAGTTGAATTGCTGTCCCATGTTCTGAACCCACTATGGGCTCAAGGCCTGCCACAGTCATGAAGAGGGGAAGATCAGTTTTGAACTTTTTCGCAACCACTTAGGGTTGCTTGATTAGAAAGCTGCCTTAGATATGCCTTATATTGTGGAAGAAATCTATAATACCAACACAAAATAAAAGTGAAATGTGATTATTTTCTTCTAAATCAATCTGACACATATGCTAATGGATAGTTGACTTGAACTGACTGCTCTATTGGAAAACTAGATGTCAAAGGATTTTTTTTTTAACATAAGGTATGGAACAAAGTAGGACAGAGAGGGGAAGAAAAGAATAGTTTTATGTTCAGAAAACAAAATAATATCAGGAACGTTTACTGTTATCTCGAAGTAAAGTCAAAACATTTCCTCTCCAATAGATGTCACTGCAGTCATCAACAAATATTCCTGAATCTGATGTGGGCAAGACAAATAACTTTAGAAATCTACCTGGAAACTGAAGGCTTCAAACACATGATTTCTATCGAATTCTGAGTTTGCATGATGCACTAAATATTGTTTCAGTCCCTACAAGATGACACATAAAAGCAACATTTTAAGTGAAGAGCTTGGCTTTAAATTTTGATGTTGTCATTAATCTTTATTTAATGGGTTTATATGGCTTCATTCTGTTTGGTCTTCTTTCTTTGAATAAGCTTTTTCATTCTATGCTAAATCCCTGTCCGACTTCATATGCTTGATCTTTGCATGTCATGTACTGTGTCCCAGGTGTGTATTCTGTTTTTTGTCGCTTGTTAATGTATATAAAGTACTTGTGCATAATCATTTTATAGCTGTTGCTCCCATGCTGGAATACTGAAAATTCCTGGCAAAGCTTATAAAGTTGCATTTAATCAGAATGGATGTAATGATATTCTGAAGCCACTGATGACTGAAACCCAGAGCATCATCCTACCACTGGCTGTAGATGTCTTTAGCACACCACTACATACATTCATTCTTCTAAGTAACTTTCCAAGCTCTGCTGTCCTATGAACTATTTGGGGAATTGTAACGGCTAACAACACTGTGGCTGTTTCTCGGTTAATAAACTGAGCAGATGGCAAGTATATGGATATGCACATGCCCATGTATATCCAAAAGGAAAGACAGAGGATGATGCTACTTAGATGCGGGGGGAAAGTCAGCACTTAGACAAATAACAATAGAAAAACACAAGGGTTAATTTCCTGCTATATATAGTGGTGATTTCATTTAATTATTTAATTTGAAATAATATTACAGCTCTTCAATATTATGATATGACTGCATTTTACTGAAAAGGTGTTAAGTGCATTAGAATCTGCATGTCGAAGATAAAGATTTAGGCTGGCTGAGAGGATAGTTTTTCCCCCTGGAATACCAAAACAACCCTCTGCTGCATTTCTGATAATGTGCAATCTGGAAGATAATACTTAACCAACTCTGCAAGGCTGACAGGCATTCTCTGATGGCTGGAACCAGAAGCATCTATCTATAAATCTATGTGACTGGATGTTTATGAACCATTTCTATGCAGTTAAGAGCAAGCCATTAAGAATCCTATTAGCTGCCGCTAGCTGAGAAGGAAAGGGGACAGTATTGTATTAAACTGAATTGTATTTTGGGACAGGGGATGTCATTCGAATATTAGAGATCTCCAGCAATGCAACAATATCGCAGCAGCAGCAGCAGCAGCAGTGGGTCAGATGTGGGAAGCGGGGAATTGCTTTTCTCTGCATACTTGTGCTGGCAGTTTGGCCGACAGCTGTAACTGTTTGCTTGTGAGCAAAGCTTGAAATTAAGCGTAATTGATCACATCTCATCATAGAAAGAGAGCCGACAGCTTGCCCTTAAAGCAAGGGAAACCTCTCAGTCAGGCCCAAGGTCGTCAGAAGAAAGACAAGCTCTGAGTCTCTTTCTGTGTGTGTGCGCGCGTACGAGGTGTGATGAGGACTGGAGCTGCTCACAGCATTTGAATGTTTGTCAGGAATGCAGATACCTTGAAGTGCATACTGATACAGCAATGGTACAAGGGGGTTTCCCAGGTACGTACTGAACTAGCTACATGTACTGTACTTATTTTCACAGATCAGTTGTAGCATTTTGTAATGACTATAAATGAAAAGCTAAATGGAATGGCATTATTATTATTTTCCTATTGGAGTTAACAGTATTTGTAAGTAGGAAGGGTTGATGCTTAGATGCATTGTGGTGCTTTTAAAAATGTATCGGCTGACTTTAAGTTTCAAACCACTGGGATTTTACTCCATTTGTGACACTAACATCCTGTACAACATCAGATATCTGTTCTGTCTGCTTAAAATGATCAAACTTAGCCTTTATATATCTTTAACACATGGAATCAGAGGGGTGATTCTTTAATGTTTTGCCTTGGAATGTTTAGAATAGAGTAACAAGCTTCTTTTGAAATCAGCATTTTCATTGTACATGGGTATCAGAATGTGAGTAAATGGTAAGCCATTTCCCACAAAGTGTGACTGTGATATTTTAGTATTGTTCCCTTGCTATAAGGTGTGATAGGCTGTATGTGTAGACAGAATACAAAATGTGTGTGTGTGTGTGTGTGTGTGTGAGAGAGAGAGAGAGAGAGAGAGAGAGAGAGAGAGAGAATGTGTATACATGTGCATATGCTTGTATACATGTGTGTAACATCTCTCACTGGTTAACCCCCATCCCACAAGTCTCAGGTCATGTCAATAATAGTTTGGTATATTCAGCATCTCTCTCTTTTTACTTCAGCTTTTTGCCAAATTTTGCAAATGTAGAGAATTCATTATTCTCTCCACAGAGAGGTGGCCTTTGATAGCTGCAAAGAAAGAATTCTTTTATGGAAGGAGGCACCTTATTACTGAGGAAGCCTTAGCAGTGCTGCAGTGACTTGCAATTAGAGATATGACATAACAGGTTGTGAGAGGGTGCGTGGGCATTTGCCAGAGTGAGCATATATTATAATATCCCACTCATGCCTGCCAAAGGATGTTTTGATGCATAAACTCTATACATTATATGGCTCCAAACTGTGTGTTTTAGCAGCATTTGTTAAACATAATACTGTGCTACTGCAACGGGATAAAAGAATATCAGGTCTAGTCAACCAGGAGAACTGTAAAATTCTAATGGGATTACAAAGCGTGTTACTTACTTGCTTAGTTTGGTATTTCTAAAGCACATCTTCATAATATACTTTTTTTTAAAACTGCTACTTCTGAGAATGTGAAATGTGAAGAATTTGCTCTAGGAGGAAAACTTAACTGCCCTGTCAACACATGTTCTGCAAAGTGCTCTTATTGATTACAAAATACCATTCAAAATCACAGAAGATAGTAACTTGTCTCTCCATCCATGGTGATTTATTCAGAAGCATTTTCTTTTAATCATTTCAAATCTTCTTTTTTCCCCCATTAGTGTTACTATTGCATCAACTTCTTCAAAAGCTGTATCGTTTTAATGCTATGATTCCCTTAGCATTAGAGGTGGAATGTAAATTTCTCCTAATTTATTTTGAAGAACACAGGATGCCTTTGTAAACTGCACCCAAGTGATGCATAGAGCAATGTCTTTGAAATGTTTCCTCCTGTTCACATATTAGAAAAGATTCTGTGTGTGTGTGTGTGTGTGTTGTAATGATGAGGCAGTAGTCTACCGCACATTGAAATTGTTCTCTATACTTTGAGCAGAGGACACTGTTCATCAAACATATTGGTGTAGATCCAAAGATACGTTGTGCAGGTATCAAAGCACTTTTGTGTATAGAGGCAGCCCTACTATATTCCTTCAATCTCCCCATTCCATTCAGCTTTTCATGTCTCACCAAATGATTACACCTTTCTACAGGGTATGTTGATCCTAATATGTGCCTTTGCAAGTAGGTACAGGGTTGGATGAGAACTAGCATGGTGCAATGGCTTGAGTTTCTGACAAGGACCCCAGGAGATTAGGGTTCAAATCCCTGTTCAGCCATGGAAACCCACTGGGTGACCTTGGGCAAGTCTCAGCCTGAGAGGAAAGCAGTACCAACCTATTCTGAACAAATTTGCCAAGAAAATCCTACAATAGAGTCACTGTAAGTTGGAGTCCACAACAGAGTACTATAGGCAGGGAGTTGCTAGGAAAAACATGTTTGCATCAATAAATTGCTTTTTCTTTCTTTCTTTCTTTCTTTCTTTCTTTCTTGTGTGCCTTCAAGCTGTTTCTCACTTATGGCAACCCTAAGGCAAACCTATCACAAGATTTTCTGAAGTTGACAGTGTATGACTCACCCAAGGTCACTCAGTGGGTTTCCATGATTGAGCAGGGAATTGAACCCTGATCTCCAGAGATGTAGTCCAGCATTCAAACTACATCAGATTCTTAGGATTAATACAACACTTGTTGCATTCATTCTGAAAGATAAGTTTATCATGTCCTCATTGCATCTACCCCTCTACAAGTAGTAGCTCATTGCAAAGGTTATCCATTTCCAAGCTCTGAGAGACATATATGGAGACAAATAAAAGTTTCCAGTTCATTCTCTTTGTAAACAAAGGAAAGGGAGAGGTGATGCCATCAAATCATCCATGCACATTCCTATATGCATGCCACTTTTCATGTAATAACAAACCATGGCTTTTCCTTTGCATCTGATTGCTGCCCACAATGCATTTTAGGTCTCTGAGCAATGCTGCTTATTCTCACACCACTGCAGTAGGAGAGCACCAATCTTGTGTGACAAATGTCTGTTTTTCTAGCTGGATTCTGTCACATGCCACAGTGAAAAGCATCCACAGAAAAGTAAAATCCTCTTTTGCCTGAGTACTCACCATAAGTCCTGCAGATTTCACCTCTAAATTATGTAACCAACCAGTGTGACTCCTGTAAGCATCAAAACTGGCCCTTCATGAAGGCTATAAGGATCAGAAGTATTCGATTTTCCTGCCATCCCATAACATATGAGAAATACAGACACTTCATAGTTTGATTTTTTTATTGCTTTCAGCCTATGGAATTTGTAAAAAGGGAGTGAATGCAGCTGAGGTGGTTATTATTTAAAAAAAACAACAAGGAAATAATACATTTTAGAGGTACCTTTCAAAAGAACTAATATACTTGAAAGAACTGTAATGTCAGTTAAGGTACATATTATATGAGATTTTATAAACATTGTTATTACTTTTTCGTGTGGAAGTGGTATGCTTCCTAATGATTGTGCATTCTTTAAACAGTTTAGGATAGCTTAAAAGATTTTGTCGAGTTTGGTGGGTTCATAATGGCAGCAAGTCATTATATTGTTGCTCTTGTAAAGAACGTAGGAACTCTTCAAAACTTCAGGGACACTTAAATCTCCACCACTGAGGTTGGTGACCCTGATTCTATGTGAATGGGCAGGCTATAAATAAATAAATAAATAAATAAATAAATAATTTGTATATATGCATAAGGGAAATTGTTGCCATTGCTAAGCAGTGCCCCTTTTAACTGTGCTGCATGTTGCCTGTCTACATTTACCATTGCCTGTGTAGAAAATCCATAAAAGTAACCCTAATCTTTGGAAAGGCATACAGATATTTCAGGAAGTAGAGGTATATTGTATTGGAACAAGCATACAGGGATCCTAAGAGGACAAATTAGCTGGTGACTTGATAACTCTGTTAAGATATAAAACAAGAATGCAGACTTGCCACTGCTAAGTAATAACATAGCACTGCTTCAACCACTCATTTTAGTCAGAATAATTTTACTATTCTTTCCTGTCCTTGGATGTCTTATTAGGAAAATATGAGTGATATTAAGAGCTGCAGGTGAGTCTGCTCCCAGTTTTGCATAAGTAACTGATTAAAGGGTGTACAGAGCAGTTTCTCATTCTATTATGGCACCACAATTGCAGAAGTCATTCTGAAATATTTTCATTTGAAAGATAGCATAAATATTTAAAAGAAATCCACTGTATGGTGGCTGCTACAGATGAAAGTCTGTGTGTTTTCTTTGGGGAAAGATGCATAGCTGTGCGTCCTTCATGGAAGGTTAACAGACAGTAAATAGTTTTTTTTTAATTCAGTAGAAAATGCAGCTGTTAGGAAGTATTACTGTATTGGATTATTCTTTAACATTTAAAATAGGTTGTTCTGTATCTATACTTCAAAACTGCCATCACTTTTGCATATCCCCATGTCTTTTGGCACCCCAAATTTCCTGTTCATTTAGTTTTTAATTCTTTAATTTGAGATTTTAGATAATACACCTTCCCATCGTACAGTTCATAAAATTAATACAACCAAGCATCACAACTTTAAGCATTGGATAAATTAGGATAAGTAGGTTTACAACAGATACAAACAATGCTCTTAGATCTGTTTTCAGTTGTGGGCTTGGATATTCAAAAGTATGGTTCCAAAACTCTACTTGATATGTCATTGGCCCATGTATTGATGTCAAATCCATAATATGGAAGGGAAATGATAACCAGATCTCTGCTAAGTTTCTTCCTTTATCTCTCTTTTGGCCAGTCAGAAACAGAAGGTTATATATTTATTTGACAAAGCAATAGTCTGAATCCTTCAATGAAAGGTCTTGGAGGATGTTTCTAAGATGTGTGGCTTCTAGCCAGGTAGTTCCCAATGATAGGGAGATAAGACTTTTTATGTAAACCCTTCTTATTGTCAGAGATGGAGTAGAGTGATAATATCTCTCTCAAGTGAATGGCTTGATTGGGCATAACACTCAACCACTCTATTATTTCTTTACAAAAAGCTTTCTCTTTGGGACATCATAAGTACCTATCATCCAGTGAGCTTATACTTTACCAACGTTTCCAGCACAATTTGAAACATCTCTGTTAATTCTATATAATTTAGTTGGGCATGTATGTCATCTATCAGCTATCTTCACTCATTTGTAGCTGCTGACAAAGCATGAAGAGAGGAGAGAGACAAATGTTCTTCTGAAATTACTACCTATCTACTACGCTACACTGGCTCTGCCTTATACTGCCCTGTATCTGAGGATCTCACAGCAGCATACAATAAAATCAGTGTAGGAATGTAAATAACAATAACAATAATTTTAAAACACTAAGATATATATAATTTATCATTGAAACCCAGACAATTTCAAACCAGATAAAACCAATTATAATAATGCATACCATAGCACATGCGCAAATAGGATAGATTAAATTGGCCTCTAAAGGCTTTAATGAAAACACATGATTTGACTTAGTGCTGGAATAATACCAGTGTTGGCACTAGGTGGATATTTAAAAGGAGGATTTTCCAAGTCTCAGGTACCACAACAGAGAATGCCATCTCTCATGACGTCTCCCATGCCCTCACACAATTTATTGCCTCTTTCGATGGGACAAAAAGGAGAATTCCAACAGACCTCCATTCTCGGACATGAATGTATAGGGAGAGTTGCTTTCTCATGCATTGAGGTCCCAGACCATTTAGGGCTTTAAATTGTTGTTTGTGTTGTTGTTGAAGATTTTTATACCAGCGCTTACCATAAAATAATAAAAATAAATAAAACTTTTATTTATATTCTGCTTATTTGTAAGAAACAATCAAAGCGGCTTCCAACAATTAAAATAGTACAGATATGCAGAGATAACAATAATGCAGTTATATACAATCCCCCCACCACCACTGGTAAAACGCCAGTAAAACATCAGAGAAGTGTGCATGTATGAGAGCCTGACACACTTCCCAAACAGCAGGGAATCATCCCCTCATCTCCAGCGCCCCTGAATCATTTAGGGAGCAGCAATTTTCTATGAAACCACATCAGTTAAAACACATGAGTTAAAATATACATCAATTTGAAAGGACATGCATACAATTTAAAAGACAAGATATACACATATTAAAACAGTCCACATTTAAAATTCATCCTCTAAAATTCACAATTTAAAAATTATCTGGGCATGCCTGCTGGAAGAGACTGGTTTTTAATGTTGTTTGAATCCAAGCAGTGTATTCATCTGTCAAATCTCTTCTGGCAGGTCAGTCTAGGGGCAGCTGAAGAAAAAGTCCTCTGGCTGACAAGTGCAGTGATTTTAATACTGGTTCAATGTGATCACTCCTGGATGTCCCAGTAATAAATCTGGTTGCCATGTTTTGAACTAGCTGAAGTTTCCAAACATGGTACAGAGGTAACCCAATGTACAACGCACTTCAGAAGTCCAGCCTTTAGGTTACCAGCACATGCACTACCATCTTTAGACCCTCCAGCTCTAGATATGGGCACAGCTGGCATATCAACTGAAGCTGATAGTAAGCACTCCTGGCTATCACATCTATCTAAGCCATCATTTGAAGCAACGGATCCAGAAGCGCCTTCAAGCTGTGAACACAATCTTTCAGGAGGAGTGTAACCCAAACCAGGACTTGTTGACATACCTCCAAACCCAGATTGGGATCTTTGACAGTAAGCACGTCTGTTTTGTCTGGATTCATCTTCATTTTTTTAACCTTATCTAGTCCATTACCTCCTTCGGGCATTCATTCAAAGGAAGCATACTGTCCAAGGCATGGAGAAATATATTTGGGTGTCATCAGCATACTGATAGCACCACGCCTCGTGACTCTGGATGATCTCTCCCAACAATTTCATGTAGATGTTGAATAGCATTGGAGATAGACTGGCACCTTGTGGTATATCACATAACAGCTCCTTTTTTTGAGAAGCAGCTATCTCCAAGCACCACCATCTAGGACCTGCCCAAGAGATAGGAGTGGAACCATTGAAGCACAGTGCCTCCAATTCCCAAATCCCCCAGGCGTTCCATAAGGATACCATGGTTGATGGTATCGAATGCCACCGAGAAGTCCAAAAGCACCAGCAGGGACACAATTCCCTTGTCAATGCTTAGGCAAAGATCCTCCACTAATGCAACTATAGCAGTCTAAACTCTGTATCCTGCTGTAAAGCCGATTTGAAATGAGTCTAGATAATTGGTATCATCCAAGACTAACTGGATATTACTAGAATTCAGACTGCATGTGTATTGGTACCCAGTGCAATTTAATCTGTTGTGTTCCATTACGCTATCCCAGTCAATAAGGGATCACTTAGTAAACATTACGACATCATGGAACTAGATAGTTGGGTCTGCTGTGATGTCATTGAATGCATATTTCCCATACTATAAAGTTGCAGCCAGCTGTAGTCACACCAATAAGGTTTCTGAGCTTTAAGATCCAGTGTGCAGTCAGCTAGATGTTTGCCATCCAGAAGTGACTGAATTGTCTCACTGCTTGATTATGCAGTAGGGATGTGTTCCCTTTTAGCTGTCTGTGAATACTTATATCTCCTTTTGAATGCTACTCCCAAACTGACAAAAATAGGGGGATGCTCCTTGAAGCATATGAAAACATCTGACTCTTCTCCCACAAGTACTTTCAGTTTTCTAATCATTTTTAGTCTGCCCAATTTTATACTTGGTTAATTGTGATTCTCTATTGGGCAAGCCAATAAGTGCTAAATACAGGTTCTCATCTGCAGTTGAACTGAACCGGAAGCTTCATTATTAGGGCTACTTTTTATGCCTACTCTGAACTAAACTCCCTGATTTCAATATTTATAGGATTGCAGCTTTATGTTGTGGCAAGTAACTGCAAAAAGCTAGAATCCAAAAGTCAATGGAATCATAATAGAATAATTTTCTTTAATTTCCTAGAGCAGTTTGCATGTGTTTCTCTTTCTAAGACCAGTCTATCCTGCAATCAAAAACTAACTAATGGGCCCATTTTATTCGGTATTGCTGGCTTTTCTTATAGCCTCTATTCCTTTCATGTATTCTTGGTGCTATGTCTTGCTTGCCAAGACACACAGGGATTTCCAAAGAAAATTTGAGGTGTGTACTTCTTGTCAAATTTGCTGATCCTAACTGAAGTTAAATATCATTATAGTGTATCTGAAGCTAAAGTTTCTCCTCCTTAATGAACACATTAATAAGAAAAGACTGTTAAGATATGTCCCATATATTGAAAAGAAACATAACCTTTTTTGGGGAAAGAACTATTTTTGAGACAAGAAATTTATATTTCCTATTTATCCTGAAGAAGAAAGCTTTGTAAGTGAGCACATCTGACCTATAGTGTTTACAAAGCTTTGGGGTTTAGGAGATTATCACATGGTAGCCAAGCATCCTCCTCCCGTCATTAAATTGTTTCGTTCACATGATTGGGGCAACGATTATCACACCCCTGTGTGCTTATCCCATTCTTATCTCGTCAGTAAACAGTAATGGGTGTGTCATTGAGTATTAACGGAAACCACATTATTACCCAGTGACGAGTCCATTACTGTTTACCAATGGGATAAGAGTGAGGTAAGCACACGGGTGCAATATTCTTTCCCCCAATAGCAACGGCAGAAGGATTCTTCCCTCCCTCCTCCGTGTGATAATCTTGTTAGTGTATTCTTAGATAGATTCTGTTGCAACTGTTGTGATTTACAGAGGTGATGTGGAGGGGCAACTGTGGGTGAGCGGTTGTTTTGTGTGTCTGTTTTAAGAGGCAGTTCCCAAAACTACTCTAACATTCTGGTTTAAAACAGATTATGTTAATTTATCCTAATTCTTTTTTAATTTAGCTCTTTGTAATTCTGAAAGGAAGGTGGATGGATGCTAGTAATAGTGTAAAATTTCTTTCAAATATATATCAAAATATATTTCAATGATGTATCAAAATTTGTTAGCATTTTTTCAATATTTATACAAGAACAGCAGTGCTGTCTTTGAAAAGTCATTTTATTGGATTGCAACTTCCAAAGCTTACAGTAGAGAACTGTAAGAGTTGTAATGCAAAAGAGCAATTTTTCCAAGAACTGGTTCAGACCAAAGGCCATCAAGTCTAGTATCCATTTTTCTCATAAAGGGCAACTAGGTTTCTGTAGGAAGGACATAATGAGGACATTTCAGCAATATCCCTCTATTGCTTCTGAGACTCTGTTTGTTCTGCTTTCAACATCAAACAAGAATTCAGAAATCCAAAGTCAGGGTCCAAGGAAGCTAGAGGTCTCTGGTATCAAAACTGTCCAAGGTCAAGAGAGCTATAAATCAAAAACAGTGACCTGGGGAGTCAACAAACTTCTTTAATTATTTTATTGATATGCTGCCTTTCTCTCAAATTGAACCCAGGTCAGCCACCAAGAACAGAACTGAAGTTGCTTTCAGAAACTTGACTGGGGGAAGTAACCTTCTTGTTAAGGCAGCATGCTCAACCAATGCCCTGATCCCAGGCAGTATTTAGTTGAACAGATATGCTTTACTTGATGCCTTGTTGGCAGCCTTTTGTTCCATCTGCAGAGGATGGTCTGAGCCAGACACTAAAGCTTCTGCCTTTCTCAGGAACTGCAATGCCTCTCTTCCATCTCCTTTTCCTGCTCTGAAGCCAACATGACTTTTGTCTAATCTTCGCTGAGTTGGAGGCTATTAGCACAACTTGAGAACATTCCATAGTTTAACAATATACTTAGTGAAGAAGTACTTGCTTTCATCTGTTGGATGTCTCTGGGTTCTAGTATTAGGATATTTCCTTCCCTCTCTGTTTTTGCCCTAGTTTGCCAACTTTCGTAGGACTGAAAGCTGTAGCTTAACTGGGGCCAAAGGAATGGAATGAATAAAAGATCATATGAATAAAGAAACTCTCCTCAAAGCTTTGATCAATTTGGGCCAAAGCTTGGGAGGGTCCCTTTGCTCTATGAAGGAAAGACCGTATTGTTTTAGCACAAAGGAAGCACAGAGATTTCTGAAACCTAAGGTCATTACTCAAATTTCATGGGAACAAGATTTTTCTAAAGATCTTACAAGATGCTGGGTGGATGTTATATAAAGTTGGTTCCTGTCTTGGAAAAGGGGAGTTGGGTATAGAGCAGAAGACATGTCTCCTAGCCTGTGTTCATTGTTGGATATCATATACTCGGCTGCCCTTAAACAGGACCAAGGAGCCATTTTTATGTTGGTGTGACTGAAATTTGAAATATTTCCACCTTTAACATGGATGACAAATCATGTTTGAATGGCTTGATTTTTCATATGGTCTTGTTAGGATGATTATTTTTACTGAGTAAGCAAAACGTGGAAAGTGAATGGTTTCCAAAAGAGTAAAATTCCTAACTCAATTATTAGTGCCAACTAGAGTAGATTAACTGAACAGATTGAAGCTTCGTATATTATATTATTCTATTAATTCAGTATCTATATTCAGGGATAAATAATTAGATGCATGTCCACCATAATTCTTCCTTTTTGAGTACTGTATGTATATTTTGTTTTTCTGGGAACACTCTTTTCTGCTTGTTTCACCTTATTTTTTTATTATGATTATAATTTACTTTCTTTTCTTATTCATAAGAATCTGAGACCTGCCCAAGAGTAGGGATTTATTGACATGTTAGCTGTTTGCTTACAAGTATAATTTTTATTTTGAGAGAAGCCACATTTAATGATAAAGCGTGAAAGGATGAAAAAGGGTGGTTTGCACCTAGAAGTGAGGTCATGTGTTGCATTAAAATTTCCAAATTAATTTATTATGGAACTTTGCTGGTGCCCAAACTTAGCCAGTAACAAACTTTTCCATTAAGATATAAAATTTAAGAGAATTTAAACTTTAAGAGTTAGGAAAATGGAGAGACAAACAGCTCTTACCTTCAGCAGTCTAGTCATCCATAGTGACAATCAGATTTCTATATCTCTTCCATCACAGCTCCTTGAGCTTGAAGATCTATCTAATATGCATTTGGAAAGCAGAATGTTCAGAGTCCAAGATACATACAGCTTGAATTTGACCATTAAGACAGAGAGAGAGCTTAAATAGTGGCTATATGAAATACTATGTTTTTTTGTTTAGGCTGCATTTTGGAAGACAAATATTGAAATATACTGCTTAGCTCTTATCAGCTTTTCCCTCAGCATTGTTGAGGGATTTATCTCTCATTTTGTGTTTCAAATGTTGGCAGGTGTTTGCATGCTGCCCTCAGCAAAAGCCATCAGAATGAATTCCAAAATCCAAAATTAAACACAAGGCATGGCCTACCATTTAAATAGCTTCTGCAGCTCTATTACATTTAGAAGATGAACAATTTATTATGTAGTGCAGCATATTCTGGAGTTTATTTTTTTCTCTAGACAATCACATGCAGCAATTAGTTGTAATGGTTGGTAGCTTAAGATAATGCAAGCTTTTGAGTTGAATAAATCCCCTTTTTTATCTTTAAATCTCATCTCATTGCTTCTCACTGGGCCTTCAGGATTGCTTAAACTGTCAATTAAAACAAAATACAATCTCATATTGTATGGCTTTTATTCTCTCACTACATAAACTTACATTATGGTTTTCTTCACATGTCATTACCTTATGAAAATATTAGTTGGGCCAATAAAATATCTCATTATTTCTGCATTCTTTATGTGCAGAGTTATGATTAACTGGAGTAATCATATACATGGTTTTCTTTCTTTTATTTGGGGCATTTTTGTTTGTTTGCTTGCTTGTTTTGCCTTTGTAGAGCATTTGAACCCTCTTTCAGGCTTGCCCCTTCTATCTCTTGCTGTTGCTCACAGCTCAGTTGTGCCCTTGGTAGTGCTTTTAATATTAAGGCAGGATTTTATCAATGAAAAAATGTCTTCATTCTTTGCTTATGTTTAATCAGTTCTGTCAGAATGGTGATCAACAATCAGTCTACTGTTTCCTTCCTAATCTACCCAAAACATTTGTGCCTTATCAGCTCAGCAGCAGCAAGACGCAGCAAGGCAGACATGCAAGAAACACCTTTCTGTGTTCCCTGTCTTTCTCCAGTCTCTCACAACCTGAAAGCATAGCATGTATCAGGGCGAGCAATTGCAATGGTCCCAGGAGCCAATTTTCTTCCACTGGCCCACACAGACTGCCATAATAAACAAACAAACAAACAAACAAACAAAAAGTGACTGGAAGTTCCAGGTTAGGTATTGTTTGAAGCTAAACTGGATGGAGTTGGTGTGTGTGTGGTGTTGCACCCTTAGAAGGTGAAATGCTGGATTGAAGCTTCTAATATCAGTTTGACAGGTGAGTGGGGGCTACCCACAGCTTGCATCCATCCATGCCACCCTCTGAGCATAACATTCTCAGAGGAAAAATAAGCCTTTTGAAGTACAGAAATGCCACAGTCCCACATAGGTCAAGGCCTGTTTCCAGAATCTTTTTGAAGTTCTTACAATATAAGCAGTTTGGGGTTTTAAAAGACAGTTTCTCTAAAGCTATGTCAGAGAAGAGACTGAACATTTAAGAATTCTCTTCATGTAGCTAGCAAGTAACTGGATATGCAGAGGAAAGAAAGGATTAATAATTTTATAGTTCAGAATCAAACACAGGAAAGTCTAGGAGAATCTCTGGGGTCCCTTCCCCAGAACCCACACTCTGCTGCAAATCAGATTGGTAAGATGTGAAACCCTGTGAAAGGAATGACTGGTTTTAAAGTATCTCTTCCATTGTAGTAGTTGTCAAAGCAGTAGTTGTATTAGTCCTTTGCAGCATAAATAAAGAGGAAAAGAGGGGAGGGGGAGAAAAGAAGGAATGTAGAAGCACCTTTAAGACTAGCTGATTTTTATCTTAACATGTTTTTTTCTTGGATATAAACCCATTTCTTCAGATGCAGTATAGAGTAATGTCCAGGATCTTATTACATTGTACCCCACTCCTGCAAGAGTCTAAATATGTTTTCTCTCCTGAAGCCTGGATATCACTTGGTACTTCATCTGAAGAAGTGGATTTATATACATGAAAGCTCATGCTAAAATAAAAACCAGTTGGTCTTAAATATGCTGCTACATTTTTTCTCCTCCCTCCCCTCCTCTTCCTCCCTTTTATGCTTTTACCAACTATATGGGGGTCTAAATACCCTGAAGGCATCAGATTGTCTCTGACTTTGGAAGATAATCAAGGTCAATTGTAGGCAATATTTCAGAGGAAGGCAGAGACAAACCATCTCTCAATGTCCCTAGCCTTAAAAAAAACTTGTGAAATTCATATGCTCCCCAGAAGTCAACAGGTGACTTGAAGACACACACACACACACTCCACCCAATATCCATTTTAGTAGTTTGTCTCCAAATGTACTTGTTTGCTGCCAAAGATGAGGTTTTTGAGGAATGGGGGGCTGCAAAAACTGGCTCAGCATGAGGGCCTTATGCAGTCAACCCAATGCATTACTTTGTTCAGTTAAGACTCATGGTAATGCTCTCTAGCTTGAGTACCTGATAAAAACGATTAAAAGATTCAATTATTATTTTTAACAGCCACACCACTTCCGCCTTACCCTGTTTCTTCTGATGCACAAGTTCAGGAGATGTATGGTGAAAACAAGCACCATGTTGAGAGTGATAGTCCTGAAAATCTATAAAGATGATGAAAGTCGAAATCAAGCTCTTAACTTCTCTTTTATCTAACAAAGCATTTCATAAGGCTTTGTAATATTGATAAGCTAGGCATGACCATCATAGGTTTTTGTTTGTTTGTTGGGGGGGGGGGGCAGAGCAGGGATTGGAATCGCTGTATGTCTTATAACTTGGAAGCAATTGCGAACAAATCAGGAGCATTTTTTACAGATATTAAGTGAGAGAGAAACACTTTGGCAGAGAGGATATAAAACTATATGTTATCTTTTCTTTTAAAAAAATGAAAAAAGAGCACTAGTTAGCAAAAAAGATTTTTGAATTCTGTTTCTGTATGATTCTATTAAAAATCATTGGAAGTATTGAGAAAGATTAATAGTGTAGTTGCTCATTGTTTCAGTGGCAAGAAATTTCTAAGCCTCAATTTGTTAAATTGCAGCTTTTTACTCTGCTTCATTTAGGGTCTTGTAAGCTATAATCAGTAAATTAGATGCACTAACTTCATAGCCCTATGATTAGCTTCCAAGAGACTGTGCATATTTTGAAGAAGTGAAAGTAAGAAAGATATGAATTGTTTGATGTGCATGATTGGTGCCCTAATTGTGCATGCAACCCACACTTTGAAGTGGATAAATATTGAATGAAGAGCATGAAGTAAGGCTGTATTGGTGATGCCAGATCAAATGAATTCCTTGCATTTCCCCCACTCTGCAACTGGGGACTTAACTCTGGTTGCATAGGCTTGGTGCAGTTTTCTTCTTAGTTTGAGAACTTTTGCAGTCCCCCCCCCCCCCTTAAATGCTAATTATGATAAACTAATTTTTAACAAAACAATATAGTGGGGAGGGGGGGTCCCATTGATAGCTAGAGCTCTAGGTACTGCAAGTAAGATACCATGTATGTTTGATTGGTGCTTAATAACAATAAAGAATGCATTCTTCACCAGCTGGTATGAACAGCAACATTTTTTTTAATCGTTTGTGAACTTTTGAGAGCCTGGAAAGGTTAAGGAAGCAGTAATGCTTGGAGCAGTGTCACATACCTTGCAATATTTCACAGATGAAAACTGGGACATGTGTGACCAAGCAAATAAAGAGTGTGGTCAAGAGGGCAAATATTATTTTTGAAGGACAGACAAGCTAGAAGATGCTGAAGCAGTTTCTTTTTTCTGAGCCTACAGGGCAGGGCACCCCGTCCTCATCTCTCTCTCATGCTAAATTAATGGCATGCAAAGTAGTATTTGCATGTTTAACTCAATTTGTTGGGGACAGCTGAGAACAAAGGAGAAAGTGGGAAGAGTAGAGAGAAACTGAGACATTTTAAATGCTGCAGAGAAAGTGGGATGACAGAGAATCATAGGCCCGTTACAGACAGGCCTATAGTAAGGACTGGGTCCGTACTAGGGTTAGAAAGGGGCGTCACTTCCACATGGGGGCCGCCATTTTTGACGCGTAGCATCTGGACATCGCATGGTGGAAGTGAAGCTGCGAGTGTGCGACTAGCGCCTCATGGCATTACTTCCGGGGTGCAGAAAGAAGCATCATTTCGGCGCTTCTTTTCGGCTGCGTCCGGGAACCACGTGGTTTGGCCGCTGCGGTTCACAGACGCAGCAACTGCCGGCAGCAGCAGAGCACCCTTCTTGTGCACTCTGTAACGCACCATAGAATCGTAGAGTTGGAAGAGACCACAAGGGCCATCCAGTCCAACCCCTTGCCATGCAGGAAATCTCAATCAAAGACAGATGGCCATCCAGCCTCTGTTTAAAGACCTCTAAGGAAGGAGACTCCATTACTCTCCAAGGGAGTGTGCTCCACTGTCAAAAAGCCCTTACTGTCAGGAAGCTCCTCCTAATGTTGACGTGGAATCTCTTTTCCTGTAGCTTGCATCCATTGCTCCGGGTCCTAGTCTCTGGAGCAGCAGAAAACAAGCTTGCTCCCTCCTCAATATGACATCCCTTCAAATGTTTAAAAGGGGCTATCATATCACCTCTTAACCATCTCTTCTCCAGGCTAAACATCCCCAGCTCCCTAAGTCGTTCCTCATAGGGCATGGTTTCTAGACCCTTCACCATTTTAGTTGCCCTCCTTTGGACACGTTCCAGTTTCTCCACATCCTTTTTAAAATGTGGTGCCCAGAACTGGACACAATATTCCAGGTGGGGCCTTACCAGAGCAGAACAGAGTGGCAATATTACTTCCCTTGATCTAGACACTATACTTATATTGATGCAGCCTAAAATCGCATTGGCCTTGTTAGCTGCCACATCACATTGTTGACTTATGTTCAACTTGTGGTCTTCTTGAACTCCCACATCCCTTTCACACGTAGTCTCATTCGGCCAGGTGTCACCCATCCTATATTTGTGCATTTCATTTTTCCTCCCTAAGTGCAGTACCTTACATTTCTCCGTGTTGAATTTTATTTTGTTAGCTTTGGCCAAGCTTTCTAGTCTATTCAGGTCATTTTGAATTTTGATCCTGTCCTCTGGGGTATTAGCTACTCCTCCTAATTTGGTGTCATCTGCAAATTTGATAAGTATACCCCCAATTCTGTCATCCAAGTCACTGATGAAGATGTTGAATAGCCCTGGGCACAGGACAGAACCCTGTGGCACCTCAGTGGACACTTGTCTCCAAAATGAAGAGGAGCCACTGCTGAGCATGCTTTGGGTTCAGATGGTCAACCAATTACTAATCCATTTAACAGTTGCATTGTCCAACCCACATTTTACAAGTTGTTTGCAAGACTGTCATGGGGGACCTTGTCAAAGGCCTTACTGAAATCAAGATATACTATATCAACAGCATTCCCTTTATCTACCAAGCTGGCAATTTTATCAAAAAAAAGAGATCAGGTTTGTCTGGCATGATTTGTTTCTTTGAAACCCCTGTTGACTTTTTGTGATTATGGATATAATTGGAACTGTACTTGCCAAATCAGGTCAGTTTGATGGTATGAAACAGATTTTCTAGCATTTGGTAGTTTCAGAGGCAAAGCCATTTTGCCAGTGAGAGAGATGAATAGATTCCAAAATGAACATACTGAAAATATGCCAAAATATGATGCTTTGATATCTGTAAACTGATGTTTTCCCTAAGCTATATTAGTAACTGGATATTAAAATGGCTCTATTAGCTCAAAACTAAACAACATATTCAATATCCTTTTTGTAATGCAATAAAAACAGAATGACTAAAGTACCAGGTAATGAATGTAGATAATAGAATCCTTTGTAAAAACAGATGCTAGCTGCCTTTTCAGTGTTTAAATAGAACTC
The DNA here is from genome assembly GCF_019175285.1 of Sceloporus undulatus. NCBI lineage: Eukaryota > Metazoa > Chordata > Lepidosauria > Squamata > Phrynosomatidae > Sceloporus > Sceloporus undulatus. Next base: position 88,414,098 of record NC_056525.1, read on the forward strand.
TGAAAAAATTATACTAGTTGGTGAGGGGAGGGGGAAAGTAATAAAAATAAGAAAGGTGGGGTTGGAACTATCTCTGAAATACATTTGTTTAAGCAGTAAATACTTCTACGAAACGATCATCTGAGATTCATATGAAGATGCAAACTCAACCAAATTACCCAACTGTCAGGCAAAATCAGCATGAAAACTCAGAGGATATTTGTATGTTGATTGCACAGCTAACATCATGACAGCACTGGGATTCATTTACACTCTGATGCTTTCATTTAGAGGACAGACTTGCTTTGCAAAAAATATCTAATCTAAGCACTGGTGAGAGGTGCACCCCATTGAAGTCAAGCCCTCCCTGTTACTCTAAATTAGTTGCATTTAGCTCCAGCTAAAATGAACATTAATTGAAAAGAGGGTGGGGGAGTCAGGGAACAACTCAGCATGTGTATATGTGAATTCCATTTAAATCGGCAGTATGTAATGAATGTGTCTCTGGGCAGCAGGTAATAGCAGAGTTCAGTTCTGAGCCAATCTGTATTGCTCCCTTCTGTGATTTTCTAGTCATCTGGTATTTTACCTCAGTGCTTTGTCAATACATGCAGCTTTCAGGCAACTGCTGGAACCCAAAAGCAGATTGACAGAGCACACAGAAATGTGATAGGGTAGGAAAGCCCTTCCCCCCCTCAGCTAGGGACTACCTAAGCCTCTGCACTGAATATCTGCCTCAGGAAGTCTGGCTCTGGAGTCTAGTTCTGCCTTATCATCTGGTTTAAAAACAACAGGCTCAGGAAATCTATCAAACAATATATGAAATATAATACCCTGGTGCCATCCAAAATTCTGCCATCAGAATCAGGATAGGTTCAAATAAAATGTCTAAACATGCACCAGTAAATTTTCTAGACCACAATTGTACATGTTGACATATACCTGTAAAACATTGTAAAATATATTGCTTGTTGAAAACACTGTGGTTCTGAAGATGCACTTTGTATCTCAGAAATACAAGGATGTCTAGGGAATTTATAATGGAGATACAATACATTATGGAAATGAAGACTTCTTGCACTATTGACATTTGCCTTTACATGTGATCACACTCAAATATTAACAGGGATATTGTCTTGATGTGTTATGAGACACCAATCCATTGTCATCCAATCCATTGTCATTTGAATTCAACATGCAATAGAAACAGAAATACTTTAATAGTTACAGAAAAATAATAATATATGAAACAGTGTGCATGCCATGCAGTGTGTCTCTGTATCTCTCAGCAACCTTAAGATATAAGATACAATCTCTCTCTAAAATAGTGGGAGAATATTGAAGGAGATTACTGTGAATTCTAGAGAAGAGTTCTACAGATAGCACGGGCTGCCAAAAGGACAGATGAATGGGTCTTAAAGCATATCAAGCCTGAATTCTCACTAGATGTGAGAAACTAAGGCTTTCATATTTTGTACATTTCCTGAGATGTGACTCATTGGAAAAGATTATAATGATAAGAAGGAGCTAGCACCTGGGAACTTTCTATATAGTTGTAACCCCAGTCTCTGGAGTTTGGTAACAGAGCTTGGTCAACAGGCTTGGAAAATGGGCATATTGCAAGAGTGTTTAATGGGGGAGTTTGAGAGAGAAGCCCAGAGTCCTGTTTCAGTGCTACTTAAATCTTCTGAATATGGACAGTGAGGGAGATGCTGCATTCACCTGCAATAGTTGTAGGATGTTTATCTTCTTCCCTATGGATGTAGGTAACTTCGCCTGCACCAAGTGCAAGTTGGTAACCCTGTTGGAAGAGAAGGTCCAGCAGCTGGAGGCCTAAGTAGTGACACTTCAGCATATTAGGGATCAAGAGGTTATCCTGGACAGAACGGAATGGATGGTCCTGGATGGGGAACACACACAGGACGTTTCTACAGAGGAGGTCACTTCACATACACAGCAGGTAGATGGAGGAATTTCACACACAGAAGTAGGGAAACCATGGATTGTTCTGTGAGCTTGCAGCTACAGAATCAATTTGAAGCTCTTTCCCTTATCAGGGATTATGAGGGAGAGCAGCAGGGACAGTCCTCAGGAAAAGTGCAGTAGACTTTGTTAGAATCAGTACAGAGAAAAGACACTGTTAAGCCCCAAAGAAAGCAGATAGTAGTTGCGGAGGACTCCTTGCTGAAGGGTACAAAAACAGTGGTTTGTCAGCCTGACAAGTTGTACTGGGAGGTGTGTTGTCTCCCTGGGTGGGTGGGGGGAATCCATGATGTGACAGTGAGACTGATGACTTGTCAAGACTACTGACCATTACTCTTTCCTTTTGGTCCATGTGGGAATCAATAATACTACAAGACATAGCCTTCAGAATATCATAAAGGATCACAAGGCTGTGCATAGGAAGCTGAAAGAGCTGGATGCACAACTTGTCAATTGATCTCCCAGTTGAAGTGCATAGTCTAAGAAAGGAAAATAGTGCAGGTGAATCCTAGCTCCACAGATGATGCCACTAAGAACAATTTGGATTCTTGGATTATGGTTTGTGGTTTCATGTGGGAGGGGTAAGGGTAAAGGATGTTGACAGAAATGTTTTTGCCAACAGTCTCAAAAATTTGATCTGCAGGGCTTTAAACTGAGTTACGTGGGGGAAGGAGACAGAATTCTGGAAAGCAGAAGTTCATTAAGGGCTGGAGATAGTAGTCTTATAGAGAGAACAAAGCAAATAGTGCAAGAAGCCAATAGTGGGAGGGGGAAAACTTTACACAGGCATCTAGTCAGGAAAACCCATGGTCTTTGATGTCTCTACGCTAATGCACAGAGCATAGGAAATAAACAAGATGAATTTGAACTCCTAGCACAGCAATCCAAATATGATATGGCATCACTAAAACCTAGTGGGATGAGTCACATGATTGGAATATAGTATTAGAGAGG